>NC_132924.1:80831669-81131669 GCF_047675955.1 Chlorocebus sabaeus | reverse complement strand
GTCTCTACTAAAAATATAAAAATCAGCTGGATGTGGTGGTGCACGCCTGTGATCCCAGCTACTCGGGAGGCTGAGACTGGAGAATCGCTTGAACCCGGGAGGCGGAGGTTGCATTGAGCCGAGATCATGCCACTGCACTCCAGCCTGGGCGATACAGCAAGATACCATCTCAAAAAAAGAAAAAAAAGAAAAAGAAAAAGTATGTTTCTTTAAAGAGCCAACTCCCTGATTTTATTTAAAATGTCATTTTACTTTACTCACAAAAAAATTCTTGTCACATTGCTTCAAAAATATTACAGAAAGTAAAATATTTCATTTATGTTAAGAAAAATAGCTAAAGCAAAATGACTACAAGCAGAATATATACTCATGTCATGTCACTCAAATGCTGAAAATCATTTTTGGCTCCCACTATTCTCTGAATAAAGTCTAAGTTCCTCAGCCTCTGATACAGGGACTTGTGCCATCTGCTCCCAGCCCTTCTAAGCACACTACTCTCCTGCCAAGAGTGATCCATGCACTGTTTCTTGTACCACCATGAGCTTTAGCTCCTGTAATTCTCTCAGTTTAGAATATCTCTTACCCCTCCCCATACAGTCTCCACAAGTTTAACCTGCTGTCCTCCCAGGCGCAGTTTCAATGCACCTGAAGTCCTTCCTGGATTATTTTCCCCTTCCTCTGAACCCCATAGCGTTTTGCCTTATATTGATCACTTCTGTTCCTATGTGATCAATATTTGTATATAATGACTTATAGGCCCTCACCTGACGGCAAGCCCCCTGAGGATTAGATCCACATCTAGTTCATCTCTAGCTTCCCTACAGGAATTGTAGATGTTCAGTAAGTAGCTGAAGAGTGACAAATGGCTTTGCTGTAACACAGGGGTATCCAATCTTTTGGCTTCCCTGGGCCACCCTAGAAGAGGAAGAATTGTCTTGAGCCACACATAAAATACACTAACACTAACAATGGCTGATGAGCTAAAAATAAAAATAAAATCACACACAAAAAAATCTCATAATGTTTTAAGAAAGTTTATGAATTTGTGTTGGGCCAAATTCAAAACCGTCCTGGGCCACATGTGGGCCCCGGGCTGT
This sequence comes from Chlorocebus sabaeus, assembly GCF_047675955.1. Taxonomy (NCBI): domain Eukaryota; kingdom Metazoa; phylum Chordata; class Mammalia; order Primates; family Cercopithecidae; genus Chlorocebus; species Chlorocebus sabaeus. Next base: position 81,130,572 of record NC_132924.1, on the reverse strand, counting down.
GAGTCAAACAAGCTTGCTCTAACAGTTCATCTTCCACATTAGTTCTCAATAGGGGCCAAATTTACTTTTCTGGAAAGTAGAGCGTGGATGTATCTGAAAGTTTCTTTGGTGGGGCACAGTGGCTCACACCTATAAATCCCAGCACTTTGGAAGGCCAAGGCAAGCAGATCATGAGGTCAGGAGATCAAGACTATCCTGGCCAAATAAATAGTTTAGTACAACTATTTTGTACTAAAAATACAAAAAAATTAGCTGGGCATGGTGGTGTGTACCTGTAATCCCAGCTACTCAGGATGCTGAGGCAGGAGAATCACTTGAACCAGGAAGTCAGAGGTTGCAGTGAGCCAAGATTGCGCCACCACTGCACTCCAGCCTGGCAACAGAGTGAGATTCTGTCTCAAAAAAGAAAAAAAAAAGTTTATTTATAACATGCTATTCACATGTTCCTTTACTCTGTATTGTCTCACTCCAATCCCAGAATAGGCCTTTGAGTCTAGTATCAGGTACAATTACCCAATTACATAGATGACCAAAAATCGTGAGCCTTTTTAATGTCATGGAGGACCAGAATCCAGTTTTGTTGACTCCAAACGCAGTGCTTCTCCAATGTCTCATTCACTGTGCTTGAATTTTCATGACAGGTATCTAAACATGTTAATTGCTTTTGAGTATGCACTTATAATAAATCATCCTCAGGGCATTTTGTAGAATACACACAATGTTCCAAATCTGTAGTATTTTGTTTTTCCAGCAAGCACTTGTTCAGCAAGTATTCAGCACTCAGCCAGCAGTGTTTCTTCCAGAGACAAGGGACAGCTGAGGATGAAGAAGAATCTATGGGACACCTACAATCTAATCCCTGTATTCTAGGAACACATAATCAAATCCTAGTGCCGTTGGCTGAGACATCATTGTGGTTATACTTTTAAGATACAGTATTTGTTAAGGAGACATGATTACCTAAAACCCTCCTTCTTATTTAAGAGGAAAACGTGCCTCCAGAAGACATCGAGAAGGTTGCAAATGGTGTACTTGACATTCACCTACCAATTCCATCCCAAAATCTAACGGATGAACTTGACAAAATACAGAAACTTATGCAACTCTGTGAGGATTACAGGTCAGATGAAAACAGGCTAAATGAAGAAGCAGATGGAGCCCAAAAGCTTCTGGTGAAGGCCAAAGCAGCTGAGTAAGTACTGTATTAATATTCTTATCTTGCTCTAACAGACCATCTGCTGAAAGGACATCTGGAAAATATTCGCTTAGGGAGCTATAGCATTCAAATGAAATTACCTTCTGAGAGTTCAGTGTCCAAGTTGAGGGCTGAGCTCTCTTTGGAGATACCCCAGGAAGCTGGGTGACTGGGCGGCAGGGTTCAGGGATGCTTTCTTCCTGTTTTCTTAGACTCGAAATGCCTTTCCAGTGGCCTGATACCTTTTTATACCAATAAATGTTAAATACTCATTATATGCCAATATTTTAACAGGTGGTTGGAATATTGGTATAGTTTTTCCCTTATTTATGTTTGGTATTTTCTAAGTTTACTATACTAAGCAGTACTTTGAAATCAAAATCTTTTTAAAAAGTCTGATATTTCACTCCCTCAGTACATTCTCAGTAAAAAGATATTAAGTTGGTGCAAAAGTAATTGCAGGTTTTGCCATTGAAAGTAATGGCCAAAACTGCAATTACTTTTGCACCAACCCAATGTAATGATGGGGAACGGAAGAAATGGACACTAGAGTTCCAGGAATACTGCAAGATGAAAATGGTATCTATGCTAGACAGAATTAACTAACTCTCGCCTTTTGTCCTATTGACTTAGCCAACCAAAAAAAAAAAAAAAAAAAAATCATGTTGATGTTTTTATGAGCATGGGGTGCTGTGGGTCAGGGTTACAGGATCAGTTAGGTGGTGGCCATCTCAGCACCCCCCATCACTGAGATCTGACCCATTGTCACTGTCTCATCATCCACATGTACAAACGAAGTGCACCAGATTCATCCAAAAGTCCAACCCCTTCCAGGTTTAATATTTAAAACCAGGAAGATTAACTGCACAGCAATTACTTAAGGATTAAGTAGGCCAGGCACGGTGGCTCACGCCTGTAATCCCAGCACTTTGGGAGGCCAAGGCGGGCTGATCACTTGAGATCGGGAGTTCAAGACCAGCCTGACCAACATGGAGAAACCCCGTCTCTACTAAAAATACAAAATCAGCTGGGCATGATGGCGCATGCCTGTAATCTTAACTACTTGGGAGGCTGAGGAGGAGAATCGCTTGAACTGGGGAGGCGGAAGTTGCAGTGAGCAGAGATGGTGCCATTGCACTCCAGCCTGGGCAACAAGAGCAAAACTCTGTCTCAAAAAAAAAAAAAAATCAAGTAGTCACACAGCAATTAAAAGTGATACTGATGGGTTGGGTGAAGTGGCTCAGGACTGTAATCCCAGCACTTTGGGAGGCCGAGGCAGGTGGATCACTTGAGGCTAGGAGTTAGAGACCAGCCTGGCCAACATGGCGAAACCCTGACTCTACTAAAAATACAAAAATTAGTCAGTGTGGTGGCATGAGCCTGTAATCCCAGCTACTCGGGAGGCTGAGGCAGAGAATTGCTTGGACTTGAACCTGGGAGGCAGAGGCTGCAGTGAGCTGAGATCACACCATTGCACTCTAGCCTGGGTGACAAGAACAAGACGCCATCTCAAAAAATAAAAAAGGGTGATAAAAGATGTTTAATAACAGGCAGAGATTCTTATAGTTCAATGGTAATGCTTTTTAAAAAGCAGGTAACATCCAAACTGAACAGGAAGTTGAAAAAAAAAAAGCAGGTAACAATTTATACATGAAAGAGGATCTGAATTATGAAAATAAAAAATTTTGCTACAATATCCTAACATTTTAAAAGATGGCAAGATTACTGGCTTTTTTCCCCTTCTTACATTTTGTTTTTCCTTTTTGGGTATTTTCTAAATTTGCTATAATAAGCAGTACACTGAAAATCTTTTTCTTTTTTTTTTTTTTTTTGCTTTTTTTTTTGCTTTGTAAAAATATTTAATAAATTAATATAATTGTATTCATTTGTTTATTTAACAAGTACTTATTGAGAGCCTATTATTTATTAGGCATGGTCTAGGCATTTTACACAAACAAATAAGACTTATCACTATGCACTGAAGCTTACAGTCTAGTGGGGAAAATGAACATTTAAATAAATATCACATACTCGAAGGTAAGTGTACATATGATATTATGAAAATACAGAGGGTTTGATGAACTCTTCCTGGAAGAATCACAGGGGAAATGATATTTGAACTAAATCTTGAATAAACATAGATCTAAATAAAGTGACTAAAATTATTAACTTCTAGAAAAAAACAGCAGGGAAAGTCTTTGAGACATTGGGTTAGAGAAAGTCTTCTCAGATCACAAAAAAGCACAAACCATTAAAAAATGATAAAATAGACTATTTAAACTAACATTTAAGAAAATGCAAAAGCAAGCCATATACTTGGAGAAGATATTTGTAAGACTGATATTTGACATAACTGAATAGAATGCTTATATCCAAAACACAAAAAAGAGCTCTTAAAATTCAGCAACAAGGGAAAGAACCCAGTAAAACAATGGGCCAAAAAATTTCAACAGACCCTGCCAAAGAAGGTATACAAATGGCCAATTTAGCTTAATTTAACTTAAATTTAACAATTTAATGCTCAATATCATTAGTACTAGGTTAATGCAAAATAAAATCATGAGATATCATTATACACCTACTAGAATAGTTAATGTTTAAAAGAATGATTAAATCTAATGTTGGTGAGAATGTGGAGTAACTGAAATCCTCATGCACTTCTGGTGGAATTTTTTTTTTTTTTTCTTTTGAGACAGGGTCTCATTCTGTCATCCAGGCTTTAGTTCTGTGGCACGATCTCAGCTCACTGCAACCTCTACCTCCCGAATTCAAGTGATTCTCATGCCTCAGCCCCCCGAGTAGCTGGGATTATAGGCATGCACCACCACTCCCAACTAATTTTTTGTATTTTTAGTAGAGATGGGGTTTCACTATATTGTCCAGGCTAGTCTCAAAGTCCTGGCTTCAAGCAATGTACCTGCCTCAGCCTCCCAAGGTGCTGAGATTACAGGCATGAGCCACCATGCCTGGCCTGCAGCAGTAAATTAAAAATCTAAAGGACAAAAAGAATATAATAAAAAGATAATGGTGGCAGGGAATAGAAAAAATGGACACCGGTACCCTAGGATTATCACAAAAATGAAATGCTGGTGACAGTGAGATGATGAGGAGGGAAGGCTCCTGAAGTTTAGAAAGGGAAACAGATTACCACTGGGAGGAAAGGATGAGCTGGGTGATAAAGGGAATATTTTGCAATTTAGCTAACTCTACTGTGGGCACACACATTTCTAATGATGCTTCTGCAAAGGTCTATCTGATATTTCACTCCCTCAGTACATTCTTCTCAAGGTGGCTTTGAGCCCACAGATCTAAGTATTTGGTGATTGTTGACTTGAGGTGAGTTCCTTTCTGCAGAAAGACTATATCACTTGAAATGCTTGTGATTTTAACCTCTGACTGGGCTTCTTAGTGGCTGGAATGTCAGTGAAGCTTAGCTAACTCTGAATAAACAAGCCTGAAAATGCAGGGCCTGTAGTCCTCTCTTTGCTCTCTGTGGGGCCTCTTGACCCTCCCAACCCCCACTCCAATAGAGATTGAGAAAGTGTAGCTCACATTTAAGACATCAGGGAAACTGGAATTCACAGGATAGTTTTTGTGTGTAAAGATTGATAGTTACATCACCCCAAACCTCTCTGCTTATGACAAATCAAAAGAAACAAGACCTGTATCCTTAATTTCCATATTTAACAAAATCTGTGTCTACTGGGTATGAATATATATGTGTGTGGGGTTTTCTTTTGTTGGCATTTAAATATACCTATTTCTCAAAATGAAGACTTCAGCACTTTCTCTTGTTTAAGAGTAATTTAAATTTGCTTAATAATTCAGTAAAGTATTTGGTTGAGTCAAATGAACTCTCTCAAGGTGAAATAAGTGAATAATTATGTATTTATCTAATCTGATGTGTTAATATCTTACCTTAGGAAAGCAGCAAATGTTCTATTAAATCTTGACAAAACATTGAACCAGTTGCAACAAGCTCAAATCACTCATGGACGGGCAAACTCTACCATTACACAGCTGACTGCCAATATAACAAAAATAAAAAAGAATGTGCTGCAGGTATTTGTCCTCTTTGAAACTAACCTGAAATAGGTTTTGAGGGTAGAAACATCACAGTTTTTTTACGTATGCCAATGCTATGCTTGCTTTACAAGTCTGATGGGATTATTATGAGGATAAAATAAGATTTGGGTAGTATTATGCATGTATTTAATGTTCTACAGAGCACTTCTCAGCATCGTCGTATTAATTGTGACCAATTCTGGGGTTATACCAAGGCAGGTACTAACACCAGCTTGGAAATGAGGAAACTAAGACTCGGGAAGGTTAGGTGATTGCCTAAGGTCACACAGCTAATTAGTGGTAGATATGAGGTCAGAGCATCTCCCTTCTGACACCAGGCAAAGGAACAGACTTTTTAAAAGCTCACAAACCAAAGAAATGAGAGTTCACTGTTGTAAGGTTCTTGTAATTAAACGTGCATGAAATCTCATCAGAGCATCCTAAAACTAAAAAAAATCTCATCCAAAAGAAATGCTCCATTTGGCCAGGCATGGTTTCTCACACCTGTAATCCCAGCACTTTGGTAGGCTGAGGCGAGTGTATCACTTGAGGTCAGGAGTTCAAGACCAGCCAGGCCAACATGGTGAAACCCCATCTCTACGAAACATACAAAAATTAGCCAGGCATGGTGGCAGGCACCTATAATCCCCGCTACTTGAAAGGCTGAGGCAGGAGAATCACTCTTCCGGGGGGCGGAGGTTTCGGTGAGCCGAGATTGCGCCACTGCACTCCAGTCTGGGCAACAGAGCGAGACTCTGTCTCAAAAACAACAACAACAACAACAATGAAAAGCAGAAAGCAACAGAACAGGAAGTAATACACCAGGAAATAAAGGGATTGGATAGGAAGAGGTTGCATATATAGGGTAGCAAAAAGGAAGGCCCCAGGATTTCCCCTTCTAGGCATATACTTAGAACAAGGGATAGCAAAACATGACCACAGGCTGTATTGTCTATGGCTCCTTTTGCACTGCAATGACAGAGAGTTAAATATTTGGGATAGAGACTTTATAGGTCACAAAGTATAAAGTATTTACTAGCTGGCCCTTTACAGAAAATGTTTGCAGGCTGCTGCTCTAGGTAAACCACCACATATGCCCAAAGGTACAGGAAGGGACTTTCATTTCTAAAAATGTGGTGAGCCAATATCCTAAGGAACCCTGGTAGTTGAAAAAACACATGAAAATATTAGATTGGCTATTTAGATTTTTTAATGCATAGCTGAATTAGTAAGAAACTTTTGATAGTCTCAGAGGCCAAAAATGACAGGAAAGCATGAATTCAGAGGTAATCAAGCACTAACTTGACAGCAGGCAGCAGGCATCTGCCAATCCCTGGAGCATTAAAGCTTTGGGTTTTAATGGTCCCCATGTATATAAGACAGAAAGCAAAGGCCGCACAGGAGGCAACAAGATTCTTGCATAGAACTGGGACCCCAAATGGCAAAATTCTTAGTGAAATGTTAAAATCTCTCTGTCTCTCTCTGTCTCTCTTTCTCTCTCTCTCTCACACACACACACAGACACACACACAGAGCCAGAGCCAGTAGAAAAACTTGCCCCTGGGTTGGGGAGTAACATCTCCACTAAGATTTGCTAACCACAATTTGTGGCTCCCATACAATTTGGAGGCTAGAATTTACACTACCTGGGTGGCCCTCAAAACCCTAGTATCATTTGAAGTAGCCCTGGGTTGGTAGTACTCCCAGATGCCTGACAGAGGCAAACAAAAATCCCCTCCAAAGGAATGACCTTAAAACCTAGCCATCAAGAATTTCCCCCAAACATGTAAATACAAATTGCCTCTTTAGAATTTTTTTTTTTTTTTTTGAGATGGAGTCTCACTCTGTCGCCTCAGCTGGAGTGCAGTGACGCAATCTTGGTTCACTGCAACCTCCGCCTCCTGGGTTCAAGCAAGTTTCCTGCCTCAGCCTCCTGAATAGCTGGGATTACAGGCACGTATTACCATGCCCAGCTAATTTTTATAATTTTAGAAAAGACGAGGTTTCACCATGTTGGCCAGGCTGGTCTCGAACTCCTGACCTCAAGTGATCCACCTGCCTTGGCCTCCCAAAGTGCTGGGAATACTGGCATGAGCCACTGTGCCCAGGCACAAATTACCTTTAAACAAGAGTCATCAGAAATAATGAACAACAAAATCAGGACACAAGAGACAGAGGATATTACCATTATTGGATACAGAATACAAAATAAGAATGTTTACTATGTTTAAGAAAATCTAAGAAAATATGAAAGTATGACCAACAAACAAGAGACAAGTGCTAACAACCAGCTATATTTGAAAAATATTTAAATAGGATTTGATATGATCAATATAGACATTGAAATAAGAAACAGGCATAAAGTATTATTACTGTTTGTAAGGGAAAAAATTAGAAGCCACTTGCACCAGCTGGAGAATAGGAAATATATTGTTATATGTTCAAACAATGGAATGCTTTAAACTGGTAAAAATGAATGAACTAGAGCTATGTAGATTAGCTTAAATGACCTACATAAGCATAATTTTCATAACTTTTCATTTTAGAAAATCAACTTGCAGAAATATACAATACATTTGTATAAGGTGAAAAAAATTAAATACTATATATTGTTAGGAATACTGCACAGGTTGTAGAAAAAAACCTACAGAGATACATGGAATGACAAAAATTAGATTCAAGACAGTGGTTGTCTTTGAGGGGAGAGAGAAGACATAATGGGGAGTGGTACGCTGAGGGCCTTAGTGCATTGTTAGTGTTCTATTCTTAAACTGGCTGGTGGGTACATGGGTATTTGTTATATTTTTTATTTTTTATTTGTTGTTGTTGTTGAGACAAGGTATCTCTTTGTCACCCAGGCTGGAGTGCAGTGGCACAATCATAGCTCACTGCATCCTCAACCTCCTGGGCTCAAGCAATCCTCCTGCCTCAGCCTCCTGAGTACTGGGACTACAGGCACACACCCCACACCAGGCTAACGTTGTATTTCTCAGACCCTTTTGAATGTCTGAAATATTTTATTATAACATTTTAAATACATGCAACAGAAAAAGTGAAGGCACTATTTTCTTTTCCTTTATACCCAGCATATTTTTCAAGGGGTTAATATATCATTTATCTTCTTGTTTGTTTCATAAAGAGATTGTCCCTTTCTGGTCTTTAAATCAACAACAGGCTGAAAATCAAACCAGGGAAATGAAGAATGAGCTGGAGTCAGCAAAGCAGCGATCAGGGCTGGAGGATGGACTTGCCCTGCTGCAGACCAAGTTGCAAAGGCATGAAGACCACGCTGTCAATGTGAAAGTTCAGGCTGAATCTGCCCAACACCAGGCTGGGAGTCTTGAGAAGGTCATTAGTTCCACCACTGCCACCAAGAGCAGAAAAACAGAGCTTCTTTGAAAGATAGTCCTTTAACCTCAGATTTTTGTGCCATTTCTCAGCGTTTCCTTTGTGCTGGTCCATGACTCAATGGTATATCTTCGAGGGGATCCTGATACACAAAGGATCTTCTGTCTGTAGATGGCAGAAGTCCCTGGCCAAATCGTGTTGGAGTGTTCCCCCCCACCCCCCATCTCTCTATCCTATTATTCTTAGTGGTGTCCTGGTCAAACAGTCCATAAATCAAATTTGCCCTGAACTTCCAAACTTTCACAATTTATGTTGTTTGTCTGAATTGCATGTATTTGCCCTCTATTCTCATTCAGTCACACAACATATAAAGAAAACAATAAATGAAAGTCACCTGCCAAAGAAAATACATCAATTTACAAAAATCAGAATGAGTTAATTAAACGGTTGAGGAAAGTAGACCATTAATTTAGGTTGCTGAAAGAACCTATCAGCTCATTTTCCTCGCAAGAAATCTTTGGTTGGTTGCATTAATATAGTTGCCTAAACAAAAGAAAAATGTTAGTGTTTTTACAATTGGTCTATTCTCCTGCTTTTAATTCCTAACGTGCTGGGTAAATTTTCCACTGAGAGAAATTGAGAACATTTTCTGTGGAACAGAGATTGAGAAAAGTTCTTTTTTTTTTTTTTTTTTTTTTTTTTGAGACGGTCTCGCTCTGTCACCAGACTGGAATGCAGTGGCTCAATCTCAGCTCACTGCAACCTCTGACTCCCTGGTTCAAGCGATTCTCCTGCCTTAACCTCCTGAGTAACTGGGATTACAGCCACGCACCACCACGCCCAGCTAATTTTTGCATTTTTAGTAGAGACGGGGTTTCACCTTGTTAGCCAGGATGGTCTTGATCTCCTGACCTCGTGATCCGCCCACCTCGGCCTCCTAAAGTGCTGGGATTACAGGCGTGAGCCACCGCGCCCAGCCAAGAAAGGTACTTTCTACTCACCCTGTTCCCACTTCCATATTTCATTTCTGGCTCTGGCCTTTATTCATCTACTTAAGCTTCTATGTTGTCAACACACAAGCTAACTCAAAGATTTCCATTCTATTCAAGGGAGGTCTCCATACTACACTTCTACTTCCCCACCTGCCTCCCTTCCTACCTCATTTCTCTCTCACCTTTTTGCCAACCAAATAACATATCCTTGCTGTTTCTAAATCTTCATCACTCACTCTGTCCTTCATTTTGCATGTACAGCTGAACCAGAGATTTGTCAAGGATGGGATTGGGTCATTTCTGTCTTCCACATCCTACCTTAACATAGTGCAGAACAACCAGTTGGTGCCTCAGAAATACTTGCCTTAACACGCAATAACAATTGCTATTTTGAACAAAGAAGTTTTATTTTTAATAGAAGCTGAGATTTTTTTCAACCTGAAAAAACAAACATGCAAATAAAACTCTGCTGGAAATATCAGAGGACTCAAGCTTATTGACTGGATTAAGGTTTCCTCTGTATTCCTTCTATGAATGGTATTAGGAGAATCATCATGCATATAGGTACATGCTTTATACATATTTTCTCATGATGTGAATGTTGCTTGTTACAGGAATTTGTTGAGCTGAAAAAACAATACGCTATGCTCCAGCATAAGACAAGCACTACAGGACTAACAAAGGAAACATTAGGAAAAGTTAAACAGCTAAAAGATGCTGCAGAAAAATTGGCTGGAGATACAGAGGACAAGATAAGAAGAATAACAGGTATCTATTCTTTTATCCATCCTGCCAATTTGATAATAACATCCTGGTACTCTACCTTACTAGTAGAATTTATACCAATGTCAGCTTACAGTTTTATCACATGGGTCCACTGAGGAGAAAGAAGTCGAAATTGGTCTTGTGTTTTGGGGACTGTGAAGTTAACAAGCCTCTTGCATGGATTTGCCTAGAAAGGTTAATGAGCATCTGCCTTGCATTAGTCAAAACAAACTGAGATTTCCTTTGGTCACCTTGAAATGCCCTTTGTTGGCTGGGCACAGTGGCTCACACCTGTAATCCCAGCACTTTGGGAGCCCAAGGCGGGTGGATCACCTGAGGTCAGGAGTTTGATATCACCCTGGCTAACATGGTGAAACTCCGTTTCTACTAAAAATACAAAAATTAGCCGGGCATGGTGGTGGGCGCCTGTAGTCTCAGCTACTCAGGAGGCTGAGGCAGAAGAATTGCTTGAACCTGGGAGGCAGAGGTTGTGGTGAGCCAAGATGATGCCACTACACTCCAGCCTGGGCAACAGAGTAAGACTCCATCTCAAAAAAAAAAAAAAAGCTTTTTTTTCGAACTTTGTTCTCAACTCAACTAGGGGTAAGATGTCTGAAGACATTTTTGCTTGTCGCCCTAGAAGGAACTACTAGCATGTTGTGGGTAGAGGGCAGGGATGTTGCTAAACATCCCACAATACACAAGACAACTGCCTAAACAAACAGTTATCTTGCCCAGAATGTCAATAGTGCTGAGATTGAGAAACCCGGTTCTAACCTAGGTTGTTTATTTTTCCTGTCATGAAAGTAACTCTCCAAAAGAGTCAATATAATCTAGGGCACTAGGTCATCTAGCATATATCTTTGGATAGCAACCCAGAAAGAATCATATTCTGGACAAGGATTTTGATCTAAATGGACATTCTGATGCACACAAAGTGTTGTAAACATAGAATACAGGCTGGGTGCAGTGGCTCACACCTGTAATCCCAACACTTTGCGAGGCTGAGGCAGATGGACTGCTTGAGCCCAGGAGTTTGAGACCAGCCTGGCCAATATGGCAAAACTCTATCTTTACTAAAAATTTAAAAAATTAGCCAGGCATGGTGGTATATGCCTATAATCCCAGCTACTTGGGAGGCTGAGACAGGAGAATCACTTGAACCCGGGAGGCGGAGGTTGCAGTGAGCTGAGATCATGCCACTGCACTTCAGCCTGTGCAACAGAGAGAGACTCTGTCTCAAAACAAAATAAAACAAGAAACATAGAATACATACAATCAGAAAGCTAATCAGAATCTTTTTTTAAACAATTGATATTTATGATTTTGGGGGGCAATCATCATGTCCTTGACTATCTCTAACCATCAAGAAATATCAGATGATGATTGTATAGTTATAATATACCCCTGGTTGTATTTATTATCTTCCAAAACTTTAAAACTAGGAGTATAAGTAACTCTCAAAGTACTAAAGTAACCAAAACTCCTCACTTATAAATGCCTCTTTTTTTATTATCAAATGAGTCTTTGGTCTTACAATCACTTATATCATCACTATGACATGAAAAAACTGAAAATGGAACATTAGTATGGGCCAAAGTCAGGAAAAATGCATACCAAACTGCTAACATTAGTTATCTCTAGGGAGGCAGTGGGAGTGAAGAAGAAACCACTGCTTCTTGCACTTATATAATTGTTTTTAAAGTAGCAGGCTTGTGGGTAATTTTTTTCATATTTAAGTATTTTCATTAAAATTTTGTTTTAACTACAAAACACTAAGAAAGATTCGAAAAACAGATTTTTTTAACCTTGCATTCCATAGACAATACTATGAAAGTCAGTTTTTTTTTATCCTAGATCTTGGTCCTTACTATAGGAGCAAAAACATGGGGAGAATATTTCTGTCCTGTTTTTATGTCATATACAAATTGTTTCCACTGATCCCCATTGACCACAGCTTTTATAGTTCTTGAAATTAGATTGGAAGAGAAGTTGAAGCTACAGGGCTTCTCAGGGAGGTCTAAAATAAGGCATTCTACTGCCTTTTCTCTTTTCCTTTTGAGGCTGTTTTCAGAACTCAGCAAGATAGAAAAATGAGACATTGATTTGGCTGTCTTCCCCATGCTGCCACTTGAGAAGGGACTGAACCACAAGGCTATGCCTGTTCTCCTCTGTTAGGAAGAGGAGCCCCTGGATCCCAGAATGGAGTCCTTGGCACCAACAATGTTGAGAGAGTGGGGAATGGACTCCAGTCTTCAGCCAGGGTCCTTCTACAGAACTTGGGGTCAGTCCGGGTCCCAGCAAGAAACAGAAAGCATACTTCAGCATAATTTTGGATAAAGTATTTAGAAGTAGAGTTGTCTCAGTCATTCATTCACTGCATAATAAATTACCCCAAAATGTAATGGCTTAAAATAACCACCATTTCTTTTTTTTCTTTTAAACTTTATGTTCTAGGGTACATGTGTACAACGTGCAGGTTTGTTACGTATGTATACATGTGCCATGTTGGTGTGCTGCACCCATTAACTCATCATTTACATTAGGTATATCTCCTAATGCTATCTCTCCCCCCTCCCCTCCACAACAGGCCCCAGTGTGTGATGTTCCCCTTCCTGTGTCCAAGTGTTCTCATTGTTCAATTCCCACCTATGAGTGACAACATGCGGTGTTTGGTTTTCTGTTCTTGTGATAGTTTGCTCAGAATGATGGTTTCCAGCTGCATCTGTGTCCCTACAAAAGACATGAACTCATCCCTTTTTATGGCTGCATAGTATTCCATGGTGTATATGTGCCACATTTTCTTAATCCAGTGTGTCATTGATGGACATTTGAGTTGGTTCCAAGTCTTTGCTATTGTGAATAGTGCCACAATAAACATAGATGTGCATGTGTCTTTATAGCAGCATGATTTATAATCCTTTGGGTATATACCCAGTAATGGGATGGCTGGGTCAAATGGTATTTCTAGTACTAGATCCTTGAGGAATCGCCACACTGTCTTCCACAATGGTTGAACTAATTTACACTCCCACCAACAGTGTAAAAATGTTCCTATTTCTCCACATCCTCTCCAGCACTTGTTGGTTCCTGACTTTTTAATGATCGCCATTCTAACTGGTGTGAGATGGTATCTCATTGTGGTTTTGATTTGCATTTCTCTGATGGCCAGTGATGATGAGCATTTTTTCACGTGTCTGTTGGCTGCATAAATGTCTTCTTTTGAGAAGTGTCTGTTCATGTCCTTTGCCCACTTTTTGATGGGGTTGTTTTTTTCTTGTAAATTTCTGTGAGTTCTTTGTAGATTCTGGATATTAGCCGTTTGTCAGATGAGTAGATTGCAAAAATTTTCTCCCATTCTGTAGGTTGCCTGTTCACTCTAATGGTAGTTTCTTTTGTTGTGCAGAAGCTCCTTAGTTTAATTAGATTCCATTTGTCAATTTTGGCTTTTGTTGCCATTGCTTTTGGTATTTTAGACATGAAGTCCTTGCCCATGCCTATGTCCTGCATGGTATTGCCTAGGTTTTCTTCTAGGGTTTTTATGGTGTTAGGTCTAACATTTAAGCCTCTAATCCATCTTGAATTAATTTTTGTATAAGGCATAAGGAAGGGATCCAGTTTCAGCTTTCTACTTATGGCTAGCCAGTTTTCCCAGCACCATTTATTTTTTATTTTTTATTTTTTTTTGAGACGGAGTCTCGCTCTGTTGCCCAGGCTGGAGTGCAGTGGCTGGATCTCAGCTCACTGCAAGCTGTGCTTCCCCGGTTTACGCCATTCTCCTGCCTCAGCCTCCCGAGTAGCTGGGACTACATTAGCTGGGACTACACGCGCCCGCCAACTCACCCGGCTAGTTTTTTGTATTTTTTAGTAGAGATGGGGTTTCACCGTGTTAGCCAGGATGGTCTTGATCTCCTGACATTGTGATCCGCCCATCTCGGCCTCCCAAAGTGCTGAGATTACAGGCTTGAGCCACCGCACCTGGCCCCCAGCACCATTTATTAAATAGGGAATCCTTTCCCCATTTCTTGTTTTTGTCAGGTTTGTCAAAGATCAGATGGTTGTAGATGTGTGGTATTATTTCTGAGGGCTCTGTTCTGTCCCATTGGTCTAGAGCTCTGTTTTGGTACCAGTACCATGATGTTTTGGTTACTGTAGCCTTGTAGTATAGTTTGAAGTCAGGCAGCATGATGCCTCCAGCTTTGTTCTTTTGGCTTAGGATTGTCTTGGCAATGCGGGCTCTTTTTTGGTTCCATATGAACTTTATTTTATTTTATTTTATTTTTATTATTTATTATTATTTTTTTTTGAGATGGCGTTTCACTCTTTTTGCCCAGGCTGGAGTGCAATGGCGCCATCTCGGCTCACCACAACCTCCGCCTCCCAGGTTCAAACAATTCTCCTGCCTCAACCTCCCGAGTAGCTGGGATTACAGGCATGTGCCACCACCCCGGCTAATTTTGTATTTTTAGTAGAGACAGGGTTTCTCCATGTTGGTCAGGCTGGCCTTGAACTCCCGACCTCAGGTGATGCACCTGCCTCGGCCTCCCGAAGTGCTGAGATTACAGGCATGAGCCACCGCGCCCGGCCCATATGAACTTTGAAGTAGTTTTTTCCAATTCTGTGAAGAAAGTCATTGGTAGCTTGATGGGGATGGCATTAAATCTATAAATTACCTTGGGCAGTATGGCCATTTTCACGATATTGATTCTTCCTATCCATGAGCATGGAATGTTCTTGCATTTGTTTGTCCTCTTTTATTTCATTGAGCAGTGGTTTGTAGTTCTCCTTGAAGAGATCCTTCACATCCCTTGTAAGTTGGATTCTTAGGTATTTTATTCTCTTTGAAGTAATTGTGAATGGGAGTTCACTCATGATTTGGCTCTCTGTTTGTCTGTTATTGGTATACAAGAATGCTTGTGATTTTTGCACATTGATTTTGTATACTGAGACTTTGCTGAAGTTGCTTATCAGCTTAAGGAGATTTTGGGCTGGGACAATGGGGTTTTCTAAATATACAATCATGTCATCAGCAAACAGGGACAATCTGACTTCCTCTTTTCCTAATTGAATACCCTTTATTTCTTTCTCTTGCCTGATTGCCCTGGCCAGAACTTCCAACACTATGTTGAATAGGAGTGGTGAGAGAGGGCATCCCTGTCTTGTGCCAGTTTTCAAAGGGAATGCTTCCAGTTTTTGCCCATTCAGTATGATATTGACTGTGGATTTGTCATAAATAGCTCATACTATTTTGAGATATGTACCATTAATACCGAATTTATGGAGAGTTTTTAGCATGAAGGGCTGTTGAATTTTGTCAAAGGCTTTTTCTGCATCTTTTGAGATAATCATGTGGTTTTTGTCTTTGGTTCTGTTTATATGCTGGATTATGTTTATTGATTTAAGTATGTTGAACCAGTCTTGCATCCTAGGGATGAAGCCCACTTGATGATGGTGGATAAGCTTTTTGATGCGCTAGTGGATCGGTTTGCCAGTATTTTATTGAGGATTTTTGCATCAATGTTCGTCAGGCATGTTGGTCTAAAATTCTCTTTTTTTGTTGTGTCTCTGCCAGGCTTTGGTGTCAGGATGATGTTGGCCTCATAAAATGAGTTAGGGAGGATTCCCTCTTTTTCTATTGATTGGAATAGTTTCAGAAGGAAAGGTACCAGCTCCTCCTTGAACTTCTGGTAGAATTTGGCTGTGAATCCGTCTGGTACTGGACTTTTTCTGGAATAACCACCATTTCTTACTTTTCCGTGGGTTGCCTGGATGGTTCTTTGGCAGGTCTCACCTGGGTTTCTCAAGCAACTGCATTGGGCTGATGGCCTATTAAGGGCCAGGTGTGGCTGAGATGCTGGCACTCTCTCCACGTGGTCTGTTATCCCAGGCTGCTTTACAGCATGATTGTTTCAGGGCACCACGAGAGTGAGAAGAGAGGATGAAAGGTTCTTGAGGTCTTGCACCATCAGTTCTTCCACTTTCTATTGGTCAAAACAACTTACAAAGCCAGCCCAGATTCAGGGGCGTGGGGGTAGGAACAGGGTAAGTAGATTCTACTTCTTGATGGGAAGAACTACAAAAGAATGCACAAGAATGAAGGGAAGCCACTGAGGCTGTGGAGGTACTTGGTGACTAGCAGCAGTAAGAAGGCATTAGCCTGTCTGTATCTGAAGGGGCCAGGGAAACAGGAACGTTGCCAGAGCCCTGTGAACACAAGAGTGTTAGGAAAGAGGCCACCCCACAGGAGCCTGAGGGATGGAAGAACTGCCCACACCTCTGTTCTGAACTGGGATGGAGACTGCTCACCCTCCCATCCACTGACCACTTGTCGTCACTGTCCATTGGCCATGTGTGAATGAAAGCCAGAGGTCAAGGGAGCCAAGTGCTGTCATCCAGGAAGGGTAACTTTCCAGAACACAGATGAGGATGGCGAATAGGTCTGGTGTAACCAGCACAATGATATTAACTTTCCTGGTACAAACAGAGGACTTTACTTTTCCTTTAGTCCAAATATGGTTTCAGTGTCAAATCCCCTTTTCAATACCAAATGACCTATATTTGAAAGTTTCGGCCAGATGCGGTGGCTCATGCCTGTAATCCCAGCACTTTGGGAGGCCGAGGTGGGTGGATCACCTGAGGTCGGGAGTTCAAGACCAGCCTGACCAAAATGGAGAAACCCCATCTCTACTAAAAGTACAAAATTAGCCAAGTGTGGTGGCGTATGCCTGTAATCCCAGCTACTCAGGAGGCTGAGGCAGGAGAATCACTTGAAGCCGGGCGGTGGAGGTTGCAGTGAGCTGAGAGTGTGCCATTGCACTCCAGCCTGGGCAACAGGAGCAAAACTCTGTCGAAAGAAAGAAAGAAAGAAAGAAAGAAAGAAAGAAAGAAAAAGAAAGAAAGAAAGAAAGAAAGAAAGAAAGAAAGAAAGAAAGAGAGAGAGAGAGAGAGAGAGAGAGAGAGAGAGAGAGAGAGAGAAAGGAAGGAAGGAAGGAAGGAAGGAAGGAAGGAAGGAAGGAAGGAAGGAAGGAAGGAAGGAAGGGAAAGAAAGAAAGAAAGAAAGAAAGAAAGAAAGAAAGAAAGAAAGAAAGAAAGAAAGAAAGAAAGAAAGAAAGAAAGAAAGAAAGAAAGAAAGAAGAAAGGAAAGAAAGAAAGAAAGGAAGGAAGGAAGGAAGGAAGGAAGGAAGGAAGGAAGGAAGAGAGGCAGGGAGGAAGGAAGGAAGGAAGGAAGGAAGGAAGGAAGGAAGGAAGGGAGGAAGGAAGGAAGGGGAAGGGAGGAAAAGAGAGAGAAAGGAAGGGAAAGGAAGGAAGGAGGGAGGGAGGAAGAAAAGAAGGAAGGAAGGGAGGGAGGGAGGAAGGAAGGAAGGAAGGAAGGAAGGAAGGAAGGAAGGAAGGAAGGAAGGAATCAATCTAGTGACAGAACACTCACCACCTTCCACAGCAGCTCTTTTGTCTTTGAGCAGCCATGACTCCTAGAGAGTTTTTTATATTTAGACAAAATCTTCCTTCATGGAGCTTTACCTGCTAGTTTCCATTTTATTTCCTCAGGATGACAGAGAACACATTTACTCTGCATTCCTAGGTTGGTCCTTCAGATACTTGAAAACAGCCATGGCACATGCTGTGAATCTGCCTTCCTCGTATGAAACATCACCAGTTAATTCAATGTTTGTTTACAGGACAGTTTCAAGTGTCTTCAGCAATCTGATTCTTTTTTCTAAACACATGTTAGTTTGACAGTTACTCCAAACCAACTTGGTATTCATGTGTGATCTGACCAAGTGAAGTGAGACATTTACCTTCCCTCTTCTAGAAGTTTTGCAAAAACTCTAATGTCAGAGTTTCTTTGCAAAATGCTGCCTCATATTATTAACTGTAGCTCTCTATGCGTCTTATATCCACTAATATGGGCTCCTTGTTAAGGTTTACTAGAATTTCTGGATATTTGTTGAATGAAGAATATATAAATGAATGTATAGATGGATGGATGGACAGATGGATGGATGGATGGATGGATGGATGGATGGATGGATGGATGGATGGATGGATCAATGGATCGATGGATGGGTCAATGGACGGGTCGATGGATCAATGGATTGATGGATGGATAGGAGTGAAGCCAAGAAAGGCATCACTTAGCTGTTACTGTTCAGGGACTTCAATATCAGCAGGGAAGAAGAAAGAACACATGACAGTCAGTCTTTTTTTCTGAAAGATGGGAAAACACTAAAGTAAAGAACATGTTTTAAAATGAAGCTAAAATAATAAGAACAAACCTTTGGAAATATAGAACTTCAGCAAGTCCCATCAAGGATGTTATCTGTCTTTTCATTTCTAATGAATTCTAACCAACTACAGCTTCACATTGATAAATGTCTTTAGATATAAAAGTTTTTAGATAAAAATGTCAGTTTGCTCTAATTTATATGAAAACCTTGAGAAGCCTGATGAAAATAGATGTTTTATCCATTGACTCAAAACAGAAAACTAAATATATCTTTGAGAGACATGCAAATCCCTGTGTTTGTTATAATGTGGATATCCAGGAGGAATCTATCAAGTGGAAATGTATCATTTCTTTTGTTTTCTACTTTCAGATTTAGAAAGGAAAATCCAAGATTTGAATCTAAGTAGACAAGCGAAAGCTGATCAACTGAGAATATTGGAAGATCAAGTTGTTGCCATTAAAAATGAAATCATTGAACAAGAAAAAAAATATGCTACGTGCTATAGCTAGGCAGAGTTAAAGTGCAAAAGCTTGTGCCTTTGTTTCTGGTTTCTGATATACAAGCCCATGGGGCTCTGTTGAACCTGTGAAATACTGAGAATGTCTTCTACCTTCCTTCCCCACAGCCCATCCTTATTACACACCTGCTCAGTGTGGTTGGAGGTTGAAATGCCACCAGGAAAATGCCACTTCATAATTGAAATGGGAAAGTAATGAGATTGTCTCTGGTTTCAGAAACTTTTCCTCTTGCCTTCTTTTCTCTTTCCTAACTTAAAAATAACAGGTTCCATATAACAAGTAGAAATTTAAGTAAGTACTCTACTTACTAATAATCATTTCAGTCAAATAAACCTAAACATTAAATAAGTATCTCCAATACTAGGATGGAATACATATGGATGGCATGTACTAGATTGTCCTATATTTTATGTTTATTTGGATTTACTTTTATTTGTAAAATTATTCTTTTGTGAATAAACTGCATAGAATTCAAAATGTAACTTGCTTTTATACCTACTTTCCTACACACTCATTCTCAACCAGGGGATTCTATTTTCCCCAAATGGCACTGGAACAATATTCAAAAAGATAAATATTGAACTACTTCTCCTCATTTATCAGTGGACATTTTTGCTGTCAAATGTGTTGCTTATTTTTAAAAGACTAGCAATCATGTTCTTATTGTTTAGTATAAAAGATCATATTGTCTCGTTTCAAAATGAGTCTGATTTCACACTAACTTTTTTGCATGTATGATTTATAATAGAACAAAATGCTTCTGTTTGTGAAAGCTATCCTTCAGAAAGGTTATTTTAAGGGAGTTTGGTTTCACATTTTTGAATAAGAAATAATAAACATCAACATTGACATATGAAAAAGGAAGATCTGCTGGAGCATTTCCCTTAAGGACTGACTCATAAAAAATGGATTTAAAGCCAGGTGTGGTGGCTCACGCCTATAATCCCAGCACTTTGGGATACAGAAGAAGGCAGATCATCTGAGGTCAGGAGTTCGAGACCAGCCTGGCCAACGTGGTGAAACCTTGTCTCTACTAAAAATACAAAAATTTGCTGGGCATGGTGGTGCACACCTGTAATCCCAGCTACTTGGAGGCTGAGGCAGGAGAATAGCTTAAATCCAGGAGGAAGAGGTCACAGTGAGCTGAGATCAGGCCACTGCACTCCAGCCTGGGTGGCAGAGCAAGACTCTGTCTCAAAAAAAAAAAAAAAAAAAAAAAGGATTTAAAAATTCAACAAAAGGGCTTTAGAATTATACATTAATTTGAAAAATCTTAAAATCCAGGCTGTTAAAGAAAATTGCAGAATCTATTTCCCTAGAGATCCTGAAGAATAGAAAGAAACTTTTCTACAGGAAGGACCGCCCTAGAAAGCTCTCTTGAAGTATATAATTACAATGGTTCATATATCCAGCATTGAGACTTTTTCAAACCTCCACCAATTAATGGTGCATAAAATAACCTAGAGTCTAAAAATGCAGCTGTCACCAAGTCTACATTCTTTCCTCCACAGCTGAGGGTGAAACACACTCCAGCTTTCCCATCAGGATACTGACTTTCAACTTATTACAAATAATAGACAATTTTACAAGCATGGTTTCTTTGTTTGCAATAGCAACATTCAATTGTTCTTCCTTTTCAGTGATCAGAGACTATACAAGTAACAGGCCGGGGGTGTGGGAATGGTTAAAGAGAGAATGGTTTCTATCTGCTGACTGGGAGAACTAGCTATTGAGTTCTAAAGAAGCAGAAAAATCCCCAGCTGTTAGAAAAGCACACTTATCTGGGGAATCAAGTGAAAAGGCAAGACAAACTCATCACCTAAGGAGGTCCTTGGGCATTGCAGTTTGATGATGGTAGGAAGTATGTGATATACCCTGAAAAGATTGTAGACTGCAATTGTATATGGTTGTGCTTTCTTTCTTTCTTTCTTTCTTTCTTTCTTTTCTTTTCTTTTTTTTCGAGACACAGTCTTGCTCTGTCTCCCCCGCTGGAGTGCAATTGCACTGTCTCAGCTCACTGCAACCTCCACCTCCCAGGTTCGAGTGATTCTCCTACCTCAGACTCCCGAGTAGGTGGGACTACAGGTGCATGCCACCACACCTGGCTAACTTTAGTATTTTTTCTAGTAGAGACAGTGTTTCACTATGTTGGCCAGGCTGCTCTTGAACTCCTGACCTAGTGATCCACCCACTTCGGCTTCCTGAAGTGCTAGGATTACAGGCATGAGCCACTGGTGCCCGGCCTATGGTTGTGCTTTCTAGATGTTAGTGTTTAAAATAATAAGCTTTGGCCGGGCGCAGTGGCTCATGCCTGTAAGCCCAGCACTTTGGGAGGCCAAGGTGGGCAGATCACCTGAGGTCAGGAGTTTGAGACCAGCCTGGCCAACATGGTGAAACCCTGTCTCTGATAAAAATACAAAACTTAGCCGGGCACAGAGGGGGGTGCCTATAATCCTAGCTACTTGGGAGGCTGAGGCATGAGAATCGCTTGATCCTGGGAGGCAGAGTCCTTGCACTGAGCCAAGACTGTGCCACTGCACTCCAGCCTGGGAAACAGAGTGAGACTCTGTATATTTAAAATAAATAATAAATATATATAATAAAATAATAAGCTTTAGTTATCTATAAAAATCTATATATGTGAAAAATCTCATTCCTCTGTAATGCCAGATAAATCATTCTAACTTCTATTACTTGCTGTATCAGTTGTTCAAAATGTGACCAATGCTAGATTCAGTGAAACAGTATCTCTTTACATTTTAAAGTATTAACAGTTTGACAGTGTGTATCATGATCTATTATAAAACTCAGTAATTCCACTGTGGAAACTGTATGTTAAGAAAATAATCTTATAGATGGAGGGAAAAGCTTTGTGCCTAAATCATTGAAGCACACCTTATATTAAAAATGCAAAGAAGCTAAGTAACTAACAATAAACCAATTAAACATTAGGATTTTACCAGTCTGAGTTGTTGGATGCAATCACTAAAAACCAGCAGTAGCTTAAGCAGGAAAGGAATTTATTCAAAGGATATCTGACAGCATACAAAAAGAAATGGCTGGAGAAAATGTAACTAAGGACAATTATGCATCTGGCAATATTCCCAAGACCACACCTCAGTACACTCAGGCCAATGCTGGCCTCCCTGGACACTCGCCACCATCCCAGTGACTTGCAACTGTCTCTGCGTCTTGTGTCACTCTCTCACTACTCAGCACTCCTGGGAGAAGTAATCCAGTTGGCCGGGCCTCCTCATGTGCCCTGGGTACCATATTGACTAAGTAGAGAGAATATCTATTCCCTTTGACTTTGGTAGTAGAAGGGGAGTTTTTCCTCCATCCATCTTTGGAATCCTCCAAGATAGGAAGGATTTTGAAGCCAGGTATCAAAAAAATTACAAATTTCTATTAAATGTAATCAATATGAATAAAGTCCACCTCTTTGACTTCCAAATATCATAATACATTCTTCATCCCATTTCCCCACCCCCCCTCTTTTTTTTTTTTTTTTTTTGTGACGGAGTTTCACTCTTGTTGCCCAGGCTGGAGTACAATGGTACGATCTCAGCTCACCACAACCTCCGCCTCTGGGTTCAAGCAATTCTCCTGCCTCAGCCTCCCAAGTAGCTGGGATTACAGGAATGCGTCACCACACCTGGCTAATTTTGTGTTTTTAGTAGAGACAGGGCTTCTCCATGTTGGTCAGGCTGGTCTTGAACTCCCGAACTCAGGCGATCCGCCCGCCTCGGTCTCCCAAAGTGCTGGGATTACAGGCGTGAGCCACCGCACCCGTCCCCCATTTTCCCTTCTAAAGTAAAAATAAATGCTTCCACCAAACAAAATGTAGCACTCAGCCAAATGAAAGCACACCCACATTGTCTTCAAGGGAAACCAACCCACAGTCCCATCACTCACCAAGCGCATCCAGCTCTGAAACCTTGGCTGCCAGCTGAGGTCCACTTCTTCTGCACTTCAGCTAACAATTCTATCTGGAAATACTGCAACTTATAATCAAAATTGTAAAGTTAACCACCAACAAGTACCAAATGTAGACTACTGAGGGAGGAAAGGGAGATAAAAAGGAAATTAAATATATTTGATAATTAAAAATATAAATACACACAAAAGGTAGCATATTGAGAAACACAGATTGAGGACGTAGACTTTGTCTTTGTAATCACTCAGGAGGCTTTTGCTGGGATTTATGACCTGCTATCTCTACTGCTCCTTCCATGGTCCCTCTGGTCCCAGTCACATCCCTCCTTTGCCACTGCAAACCAGCAGCTCCATTTATCTTTGTCAGGATCAATTACATCAGCCAAAATTATACAACTTCCTTTTTTGCTTGTTTATCCTTTAGTGAAGAGCTTGAAATAGCTGGGTATTGGTACATATTCTAATTCAGTGGAACAACCATTATATCATCGAGTAAAAACACACTTCCTTAGAGACCAGGACCCAAAGTCACATGTACAAAAAGGAACGTTTTGCTTATAAGTCATTTGGATATAATTGTGATCAGTGTCATGTATTCCCACTCTTGGTTTCAGATCCATGTATTCTGCCTATAAGAGGTTCCATCGGCTTTCATTGTAGAAGGCACAGCTCTGCCTCCCATCTAAGAGGATTTAATGTGAGTAGCCAAAATAAATAAATAAAAAGAATTAAAGGAAGTAAACAACCTATATGTAGTCAATTGATAATATGATTAGAAGATGAATCTTAATACCTCATATGAAATATTTATATGCAACAACATGCATACTTTTTCTTTTTTCTTTCTTTCTTTTTTTTTTTTTTTTTTTTTTTTTTTTGAGATGGAGTCTCACTCTGTGGCCCAGGCCAGAGTGCAGTGGTGCGATCTCGGCTCACTGCAACCTCCACCTCCCGGGTTCAAACAATTCTCCTGCCTCAGCCTCCTGAGTAGCTGGGATTACGGGCATGCACCACTACGCCTGGCTAATTTTGTATTTTTAGTAGAAACAGGGTTTCACCATGTTGGCCAGGCTGTTTTTGAACTCCTGACCTTGTGATTTGCCCACCTCAGCCTCCCAAAGTGCTGGGATTACAGCACTAATCTAATCATTTTCTTAATTCAAGTTGACTGAAAATGACATCTCCCTAACACTAGGAGATCCGATAAGGTGTGTGAGGGACCAGCGTGGAGGAGTCAGGATGGAATCTGCGCATCTCAGAGTAGGGGATGAGTGAGGGGAGGAGTCAGAGAGCCCACGTTTGAACCCCATAGGGCAGGTAGAAGTATTTGGAACCCAGCTAACCACATCAGAAAATCAATATGAAGATCAGAAAGCAAATCGCCATGAGGTAGCCGGTGTGCCCATTAAAGGAGACTATCCTGTCTCTTCTCCCAGATTAGAAACCAGTCCCAGATGAAGGACAGCTCAGAACCAACAGGTGAAAACAATTAGGCAGAAGCACTAACATGACACAATGAAGGGAAGGAAAGCTGAAAGCAGACCCTGGCAACAATGCGTGAGACTCATGAGGCTCAGGCTGGAAATTGCTGTCTGACATCCATTCTACCCCTTCTTCCTTTTGGTAATAGAACTTCTCCACGTTTTAACCAGGCACACAGCTGCCTAGCAAGAGAGACTGTATTTCAATCTCCCTTGCAGTTTGATGTGACCATGTGACTAAATTCTGGTCAACGAGATGAGTGTCAATGTTGTGTGCAATTTCCAGGGCACAACCCTAAAAGGAAGTTGTTTGTCCTTTGTGGGAGAGGCAGAATTATGACCCCCAAAAGACGTCCACGTCCTAATATCCAGAACCTGTGAATATATTACATTACATGGCAAAGGGAAAGTTGACAGAATGAAGGTCTTCATCAACTGGCTTTGAGATGGGGAGAGGATGCTGAGTTTTCCAGGTGGGCCCAGTGTAATCACAAGGGTTCTCTCAAGTGGAAGAGAAGGCAGGAGAGAGCAGGAGAGACAGCTGCACGGGAGGATTGGCCTGACATTGCTGCCTTTGAACATGGAGGAAGGGGTCGAGAGCTGAGGAAGATAAGTTGTCCCTAGAAGCTGGAAAAAGCAAGGAAAGAGATGCTTCCTTAGAATCCCCTGGAAGGAATACAACTATGCCAACACCTTGATTTTAGCCCTGAATTGGGCTTTTAACCTACAGAACTATGAGATAAATTTATGTCATTTAAAGTCACTAAGTTTGTGAATATTTCTTACTGCAACAAGAGGACACAAAAACACCCTCCGCCCCCACCCCACCCCCACCCCTTCAATTGGGTGGGACTATGATAAGCCAGCTATCCCCATGCACATGAAGATAATACTATGAAACAAGGTGGAAGAAACTTAGGTCCCTGGTTGACTGTACCAGTAAGGGTCCTACCAGGAAATGGGACACACCTGGGGCAGTTCAATAAGGGGGCTATTTACAAAGACATGGGTAGGGTGGATGAAAGCCATAAAAGATAGTACAGCATCCCAGAGCCAGCACCAGGCAGGGGACATCCCCACCCTTGGTTTGAGGGGTAAAGTGAGAGGGTGACCACTGAATATTGAAGACAGACTGTGTAGGAGGGCCTCTTGTTTGTTTGTTTTTGTTTCTGTTTTTGAGACGGAGTCTCGCTCTGTCACCCAGGCTGGAGTGCAGTGGCGCGATGTCAGCTCACTGCAACCTCCGCCTCCTAGGTTCAAGCAATTCTCCTGCCTCAGCCTCCTGTGTCGCTGGGACTACAGGCACGTGCCCCCACACCCAGCTAATTTTTTGTATTTTTTTTTTTTGAGACGGAGTCTCGCTCTGTCGCCCAGGCTGGAGTGCAGTGGCGCAATCTCGGCTCACTGCAAGCTCCGCCTTCCGGGTTCACGCCATTCTCCTGCCTCAGCCTTCCGAGTAGCTGGGACTACAGGCGCCCGCCACTGCGCCCGGCTAATTTTTTTCTATTTTTTAGTAGAGACGGGGTTTCACCATGGTCTCGATCTCCTGACCTTGTGATCCACCCGCCTCGGCCTCCCAAAGTGCTGGGATTACAGGCGTGAGCCACTGCGCCCGGCCAGGAGGGCCTCTTAACAGGAGCTGTGATCTTTGGACAAGGGATGCAACCAGCCATGACAACCCTGCAGAGGACATTGGGTCATGGACGCCCTGATGTCACTCTCCTCCCTGTCCAGTCTTTTACTGGTGGCTCCCATTGACTAAACCAAGGGCCTGGGGTGATGTTCCCATGTAGATCAGCCTCCACAGGCACAGAGAAGGGGGCAAATAGATGTGGAGAGGCGCAATGCCCTTGTGGATTAAAACTGTCTGTGTCTGACTCCTTTGGACTAACAACCAGCTTAAACTTGCACACAAAGAAAAGCCTGCCTTTCCTTAGGTGCCTATGACTTTGGCCTCTGTTACAGCAGCTGAACCAGCATCCTCATTAGTCTCTTTGTGGTACCCCAACTCCTCGCCAAACTGCTAAAATTGTCCTTTATGCCCTGCTGCTTGGGGACAGTGGATCAAGGATAAGGTGATAAACACGAAGAGCATGGTTTATCCCCTGCATGACCTCAGGCCATTCACAGCCTGCCTGAATTTCATGTCCTCATTTCCTTTAGCTGTAAAATGCTAATAAATATACCTGGTCTCCCTCCCAGGGCTACAGAGCTAATTGGAGTGAAAGAGCTTTGAGAAGAGTGAGATATTACAGGAATCCTTTAAGACATCACTATTATTACACTGTGTAAGTTACACTTGCATTCTCCTTCTGAACTATCACTCCTGTGGTCCTGCCTAATTTAAAATTGTCCTCTCTCTCCCAAACCTAACCTTTTCCTATAGCCCTAGGGCCCCTTTTCTAGCCTCATTCAAAGCCCTTTCTCTGAAGTTCTAGTATTGTCACTTAGCTGATAAGCCTTTTCTAACCAGATAGCAAGTTTTATGAGGACTCACAGCATGCATTTGCACACGTTTAAGTCTTTTAGAGAACATAGCACAGTGTGGAGCACTCTAAATAAATACTTATTCCCTTTACATATTAGTTCCATAAATTGACTCCAAATTGGCACAAGTCAGGCAGTCCTTAGGCCATCACTGGATTAAAATGTTTTCAACTGTAATATGAAACTAGTTTGCCATATGGCTCAGCCCCTCTGAAAATGTAATTGAGAACAATTTAAATCTTTTCCTCACTATTTAGAGAGAAAATGTCACATAGGAATGGAATAATGCATAAGACAAAAATCCTTTCCCATCTTTCCCACACTCAATAACTAACACACCCTACAGCAGCGATTACAAATCCTTTCGTCCCTCTTGAAACTCTTCCCCCTACAAACCTCCCCCAAACCAAGCTCACACAGATCTTCATTCTTGGAGTCTTGTCCCTTTCCTCTCAAAGCTAGTCTCTTCTGTTTGCACTTGGTGACTTGCTTTTCCCCACCATATATGTTTGAGTTTAAAAAGACTTGCTATTTTCCAAGTCACTTGGGCATAAATTAGGGTGAGTCTCTCCCAGATAAAGGTCAGGGCCTCAGACAGATAACAGCTACATTTCCCTGGCAGAGCTCACTGAGCCAAAGAGAAAGAGATCCTTTCCTTTCCATTTAGTTAGACTTTGTCCAGAAAAATCCATTGCATTAAGTAGCTAAGCAAAAAAAGTGAAGAACACATAACATATTTCTACATAAATATAAAGGTTTATATTTATACTTATATTATTTAATGCAAAATGTATACAAATGCACATGTAGGTAGGTCTCTCAACAGTCCTTTGCCATTAAACAAATTACAGTTTCACACTGTGTGAATACACACCCCACACATACATACCTACCCCTTTTTCTCCCTTGCCCTTCCCCCAAAACAAGCTTGAATAGAATACTTGTTTTTTTGTTTGTTTGTTTGTTTGTTTGTTTGTTTCAGGCCGGGCATGGTGGCTTATGCCTGCAATCCCAGCACTTTGGGAGGCCAAGGCAAGCAGATTACCTGAGGTCAGGAGTTCAAGACCAGCCTGGCCAGCATGGCAAAACACCGTCTCTACTAAAAAAACAAAAATTAACCAGGCATGGTGGTGCGCGCCTGTAATCCCAGCTACTCAGGAGGCTGAGGCACAAGAATCACTTGAACCTGGCAGGTGGAGGTTGCAGTGAGCTGAGATCGTGCCACTGCACTCCAGTCTGGGTGACAGAATGAGACTCCGTCTCAAAAAAAGCGGGGGGGCGGGGCTGGGCACAGTGGCTCAAGCCTGTAATCCCAGCACTTTGGGAGGCCAAGACAGGCGGATCATCTGAGGTCAGGAGTTTAAGACCATCCTGGCCAATGTGGTGAAACCCCATCTCTACTAAAAATACAAAAATTAGCTAGGTATGGTGGCACATACCTGTAATCCCAGCTACTCAGGAGACTGAGGCAGGAGAATCACTTGAACCCAGGAGGCAGAGGTTGCAGCGAGCTGAGATCGTGTCACCACACTCCAGCCTGGGCAACAAGAGCAAAACTCCATCTAAAAAAAAGAAGAAGGAAAAAAATGAATACTTTTTTTTCAGTTGCTTTATGCTTCTAACCAACATTCTTTCCAAACCCTGATTCTGATGCATTAAAGCAATGAAGAATTTTAGAACTTTGGTGACCACAGGTCTCTCAGGCTTTTTTCATTATAAGCTTTAAGGCTTCTAGCAGCAGAGCTATCTTCCTACAGTTTACCAGAAGACAGTCCCCTGTTTTGTTCTTTCACCTTTACTGCCCTCCACCCTCTGTTTCGTCTCTCTCCTTGAAAGAGAGCAAGAAAAAAAAGCAATTTCTTTTTTCTTCTTGCAACATGAAACAACCTAAGTAGGATTTCTCTTAACACCTGCTCATCCATCAGCACCTAGTTTTTCTCTTCTGAAGAATTTGAACCTACCTATAATCTTTATCTTTACTTATTACATGTTAAAAGTGGCCACTCTAGGAGGCTTCCCCCTCCCTAACAACCTGCCTCTGATTCAGCCTGCCAGCTGAACAAGCTTTCAGTGACACAAAGCAAGCTTGCCACAACATGTATTGCACATATTTAATCAGAATGTAGAGTTTTTGAACAGAGATACCGTGTTTTCTTCATATTCATAAACTCTGTGACTAACAGATAAGTGTCTAAGATTCACAGCAGTATCTGACATATTCCACACACAACCACAGTTCACTTTGATGGCAAACACCAAGACTAGGAGGCAGGAGGTTGGCTGCACTTTATCTTACATTCACTAGGTGGCAACAGATTAAGAGTGCTGTATTTCAAAGCTCTCTCCAGTCATCCCAACATGGCACCAAGAACTAAAATCTAATCTTTAGTACTGTTATTTCCTTACAGTGAAGACTTTGAAATATTTAGTCTATAAAACATTCACAGTGAAAAAAAACTTTAAAATCTACCAGCTGAAGATATTACCTCTGATGAGGAAAGATACAAAATGACTGTCAGAAAACTATTAATACAGCTGGGTTAATTTTTAGAGACACTAGATGCAGGTATCAGCTCTCACATATGATTTTCTCACTGATGTTGCCTCTCATTCAGGAAAGAGGTTTAAGAAATTCCAAAATAGGTGGGGCTCAGTGGTTCATGCCTGTGATCCTAGCACTTTGGGAGGCTGCGGCAGGCGGATCACTTGAGGCCAGGAGTTTGAAACCAACCTGGCCAATATGGTAAAACCTCATCTCTACTAAAAATACAAAAATTAGCCAGGTGTAATGGCACACACCTGGAATCTCAGCTACTTGGGAGACTGAGGGACAAGAATCATTTGAACCTGGGAGACGGAGGTTGCAGGAAGCTGAGATCACGGTGCTGCACTCCAGCCTGGGCAAGAGAGTGAGACTCCATCTCAAAAAAAAAAAAAAAAAAAAAAAAAAAAAAAAAAAAAAAAAAAAATTCCAAAATGCAAGAGATTTGAAAAATTCCCTAGTCCTACTCCCTCATTTTCTGAAGAATACTAAGGCTAACTTAGCCAGGGCCACTCAGTTAGTTGGAAGAAGTGGCAAGGCAGGTGTGATGGGAAATGTGCCCTGCGACTACACTCATTTTGTTGCACCCTCTTCCAAGACAACTTGCTGTTTTAACTGGTCTGAGGCTCTATTAAATAGACCATCAAATAGTGAATCATTTTCTTATAATGAGTAACTGATTTCTTTACATAAATGACCTAAGCTATAAGTCAAATATTTGAGACACGTGAAACATTTCACAGGAAGTAATCCTGCTTTAAAGAAAACAAAGGACAAAGCGAACCAAATAGAAATACTTTATCTTTGAAATGTTATTGAACAAAAATGTATAATTTGGGGGGACTAGCATGTCTTTTGAGATTAGTCAACTAAGCAAACATATAGTTGTAGCTACTAAACACCTTCAATAGGATTGTTTTAAGAATCTTAAGTAAAAACAAAAGAGTCTTCAAAACTTCCCATGCTGTTTTTAAAAATAGGACTACATATAGAAATAACAAAGTAGGCTAAATTTTAGGTGTTAAGCTTAATGTTGCCAAATGTATTTATTCAAAACAATTTATTTGATTATATAGAAAAACAAAAAATAACCTATTAGAATAACTACTTGGTTGGAAACACTAGTTTTCTATGATATACAACTAATTTCTAGGACTTTGTCATAACACAAACGGAAATCCAGATTACTACCTCTGTTAAAGTCAGTATACAATTTAAGGCAAAATTTTCTCTTGAATCTTAGTTTATTGAGCCAATTAAAGGTATCACTTCACTGCAAACTTTCTAGAAAGGATTAGAAATGAAAGTTAAATAAAGCCTGAAAATTTAACAACCAAACTACTGTTTGAAAATTCCTAAGATTCATACCATGGGAAGAAGCTCAAAGCTTGGGAAAGCTGTATAAACATTCCATATCTAAAGATAAACACTGGGATCTTTATGACATTCAGGTTTAGCTTTGTGTTAGACACACTGCATTGTGACTCATCTAGGGAAGGCAAAATATAAATGGGAAAGATTAAGTATTCAGGATTAAGAGAACAATTACTTTTACTTGGAAGCAAGAAATCTAACTTTTTTTTTTTTAAGATCAATGTAAAGAAGCCAACCTATTTAGATATGACTGATAGGATGTCTTAAATGAGAATTTTTCCTTTTAAAAATCTCAGTTCTAGGCCGGGCAGTGGCTCACATCTATAATCCTGACACTTTGGGAGGCCAAGACTAGCAGATTGCTTGAGGTCAGGAGTTCGAGACCAGCCTGGCCAACATGGGGAAACCCTGTCTCTACAAAAATACAAAAATTAGCCAGGTGTGGTGGCTCACACCAGTGGTCCCACCTACTCTGGAGGCTGAGGCAAGAGGATCAGTTCAGCGTGGGAGGCAAAGGTTGTAGTGAGGTGAGATCACACCACTGCACTCCAGCCTCAGAGACAGAACAAGACCCTGTCTTAAAAAATTAAAAAACCCAGTTCTAGTCTTCAGTCCTTCAGACTGCCATCATACGTTCTATACAGAAATCATACATTCTATACAGCAAATAAATAGAAATGTCTATACTAAATTTTCTCCTTAAACTCAATTTTCTTTTAACCCACTTTGGGGAGATGAATAATATATAGACAATTTGAAAGATTTAAACATTTGCTAAACATTTCTCTGTAAGGAGAAAAAAAAAACAACTTTCTCAACTCTTAACACAGCTAAACATATTTTGATTGGAACATATGAGCAAAGGAAGTGGCTAACAAAAATTAATCATGGCTACTGTAACATTGCATCCAAACCCAAACAGACCATAACACTTCCTACTCAACTCAAACGAACTCTAGTTTCTAGAAAGTACCTGCATATTTTACAGAATATCAGCAAGCTTGATTTATTTTTCCCAGTTTTAGCTGGCCAGAAGACACAGACTCTTCTCTTGGGGATGTGAACATCGCCCAATATAAAAGATCACTACTGAAAATACACCCATAGGAAACTATCTTAAATTTTTTTTTTTTTACACAGAGCTTGGTTGCCTATAATTTTGGAATATTTTATTAGAGCAGGGACTATACATGTTAATTATAGAGAAAAATCATTAAAGAAGAAATAGCTATCATTTAATATTTTGAGCTATATAAATAATTTCTGGGTGGCCCTTTCTAATTCCTCAAAAACTATATATACATGATGTACATACTTTTTCGTCATTGGAACCTACTCCCCCTACAGCTCCCTGCCTACAACCACACACGCCCTTTTCTATCCTAGAAATAGGTACCAAATAGGTAACTGTTTGGCACTCTGTTGCATAGGTCCAGCATAGTTATTTTATCTAGTCTCCTATTGATGGTCATTTGGATTATTTCCACTTTTTCTGCTGGAAACAATATTGTAAACATCTTTCTGGCATAATGTGGCAAGTTTTCCCAACCAAAATCAAAGTTATGTCTGTTTTAAATGTTAGTACGTATTTCAGGCTGCCCTCCAGAATGGGACAATTTTGCCTTTCCAATTATAATTTATGCTAGTGTCTTCATGAGCTTCATTACAGATGAGGTGACTAAGACTCGCAGACTTTGACTTACCATTATATGATCGCCACCTTGAGCCTCTAAAACCATCGTAGGGATGATGCTTTCCACATTACAGTAGAGAGCAGTCACTGAACACATTTATAAGGAATTAATACTTTATGTATTAATACTTCATGCATCTAAATCATAGCAAACTGCTCACTTTTCTGTATTTTCCACCAAATTAAGTGAAACATGTGATATGCTCTTTAAAGTACTCATGCGTATTGGCTGTGGCTCACTATGACTAGAGAATTATCTGTGAGTGATTTCTCCCCAGAAAGCACAAGAGGCATAGTCCCAGGCATTTATTCCGTCATTCCTAAATGTGCCTGACAAATATCTGAGCACCTGCCAGGTGTTAGCTCTGTGTTTAGTGCTAAGAAAACTAAAATGCTGTCAAGGCACTTGCAATTTGGCACATAAGAAAATTATATTCATACACTAACCACTTACTTGATGAATACTCTTCACACACCTACAATGTGCTCTAGGATGTGCTAGTGCTGGGGACACAGCAATGAGTGCGAGGTGGGGTGCCTGGCCTCATGGCACATCTGTTCTAGAATAATCTAGAAAGATCCTCTCCAATAAGCATGTGTCCAAATATTGTTCCTGGGCAGTGAGGCTGAAAGGGCTCCACATGTGAAGTGCCATCAGAGCTGGGCTGTGAACATCCATAAACACCGGCTTGGCAGAGAAGGAGAAAGCATTCCAGATAGAAGGAGCTGTAGGAGCCAAAAAATTGGGTTCGGTTTTTGCAAATGGTGAGTATATTTAGAGTGGGAGGGGAGGCCGATAAACTGAGAATGTGGAGACAAAAGAGAGATTATATAAGGGCCAGATTGCTGACTAAGAGCCTATATGCTGACTAAAGGCATGTGAACTTTGTACTTGTTTCACAGATAAGGAAGCTGAAGCACACAGATGTGATGTAACTCACTATGATCCCAATTTAAGAGCTTGCCTTGTCGTTCAGTAAATTCATTTGTGACTGAATAAACGGTGAGTTTTAATTCTATAGACCTTTACATTTGTATTTCAAAGAAACAACCCAGACTTAATCAACATTTATAGTCTACTTTCTTCAAGGTATAACAAACATTTATACTTCAAAACAGATCTTTGTTAGACTTTTTGTTTGTGTTTAATTATTACCAAGTATAGACAAATACATTTTCCTCGTTTAAAAAAA
The DNA here is from genome assembly GCF_047675955.1 of Chlorocebus sabaeus. Lineage (NCBI taxonomy): Eukaryota > Metazoa > Chordata > Mammalia > Primates > Cercopithecidae > Chlorocebus > Chlorocebus sabaeus. The sequence goes on along the minus strand of NC_132924.1, from coordinate 81,096,758 downwards.
TACAGATAAGGCAAGAGTACCCTTTAACCCCCATCCCAAATACAGTCCATGTATCCCATAAAGTACCCCCGTTATCATTTGCTATGCCTCCTTCTAGAACTTTATTCATATGTGGTTTTGTGTTTATATTTTGTTTATAGAAATAGAAAATTAGAAATTATTATAATTTGCTAATCTCCTTCTAGAACTTTATTCATGTGTTTGTATAAGTATGTGTTTATATTTTGTTTATAGAAAATTAGAAATTATGTTATCATTTGCTATGCCTCCTTCTAGAACTTTATTCATTTGTGTTTTAGAAATATGTGTTTATATTTGGCTGGGCGCGGTGGCTCATGCCGGTAGTCCCAGCACTTTGGGAGGCAAAGGCAGGCGGATCACTACATCAGGAAATCAAGACCAACCTAGCTAACACGGTGAAACCCTGTGTCTACTAAAAATACAAAAAATTAGCTGGGTGTGGTGGCTGGTGCCTGTAGTCCCAGCTACTTGGGAGGCTGAGGCAGGAGAATGGTGTGAACCTGGGAGGTGGAGCTTGCAGTGAGTCAAGATCGCACCACTGCACTCCAGCCTAGGCAGCAGAGTGAGACGCTGTCTCAAAAAAAAAAAGAAAAGAAAAAGAAAAATAAATATGTGTTTATATTTTGTTTATGGAAATAGAAAATTAGAAATTATGTTAACATTTGCTATGCTTCCTTCTAGAACTTTATTCATATGTGTTTATATAAATGTGTTTATATTTTGTTTATAGAAATAGAAAATTAGAAATTATTTGCTATGCCTCCTAGAACTTATTCATCTGTGTTTATATAAATATATGTTTATATGTTTATAGAAATAGAAAATTAGAAATTATGTTTTTTAATCCTTATTTTACCAATAGCATATACATTGCTATTGGTAAATTATATTCATACACTAATCATTGTGTATGATTAGTATATGATTAGTGTGCAGCAGTGCTTGGCCCATAATAGGTCTCAGAATTGTTTGCTAAAGACTGAGAGTGGGCCAAGTGCGATGGCTCACGCCTGTAATCCAAGCACTTTGGGAGGCTGAGGCGGGCGGATCACCTGAGGTCAGGAGTTCAAGACTAGCCTGGCCAACATGGTGAAACCCCGTCTCTACTAAAAATACAAAAATTAGCCAGGCGTGGTGGCGGGTACCTGTAATCCCAGCTATTTGGGAGGCTGAGACAGGAGAATCGCTTGAACCTGGGAGGCAGAGATTGCAGTGAGCTGAGATCACGCCATTGCACATCAGCCTGGGGGACAAGAGCGAGACTTGTCTCAAAAAAAAAAAAAAAAAAAAAAAAAAAGAATGAGAGTTATGCGCCGATAAGGCTTTCAAAGGTACTAATTAGGAAGATGGGTGGAGCTCGCAAAGTCAAAGGTCAACCAAATAACCGCGTCTATCACCAACAGGATTAAGAAGTCCTCTGCATAGATGGCTGGATTGTCAGCCCCACAGTTCATGATTTCCAAATAGGATCACTGAGAAATAATTTACTCCCAGATCCTTACTAGACTGGAGGCTAACACTGGCATTTCATTAGCCATGCTGCAGAGAACAAACACATCCTACAGCCTCTTTGCCTGGCAAACAGCCCAATATTTGAAATAGAACCTAATCCTGGAGTGAGACCGAGTGCTGACTTGTTTCTGATGTGATAAAAACGCAGCACTCAGCTCTGGGTGGGCTGGCCTTCATAAATCTGATTAGCAGCCTTAGTAGCAGCAAGCGTAGCAGCTATGATGAAATAAATGCTCTCTTTCCAGAAGAGCAGGCTTTTTCTTTTAGAGGAACTGCAACTGTAGAGCTAATTAATCTAGAAGGCCAAGGGCATTATGGTTGGAGAGAGGAGGCAAGACCACTTCTATTTGAGAGAGGAGACGGCTTTTACTAGCATTTTTATCACTTCTGAAATGTGCTCATAGCAAAGATCCATCCCCCCACCTTCCCAGGGTAAAAATACTGGATTTAAAATTAGGATTCACTTTTTGTCCAAGCCATGAATAGTAGTAGAGTGTTTAACTTGCTAACTGAATTGTTTCCTAGATCACCCTAGGTAATAATTAACAACCCAGAACTAAGAGATAGTCTACTCTATTGCTACAAACCTATTACTCTGATCCTCTCATACAGAGATATTGCCTGTATGGGAATATAGGTGAAATATAGGTGAAATAAGCAGCACTTTTTCATTTAGAAAGCATTTCCTGAGTACTGACTGTGTGCCAGGCACAGGATTAGGAACTCACAGGGAGGTGCGGTGGGGATTTCAGGGACTCACTGAAAGCAGAACTTGACTTTTCAAAGAGAGAATGACAGAGCCTAGATAAAAAGCAGAGTACAGGAACACTAAAAAATTGAAATATTTGGAAAACAGTCTTTTTGTTTTTTCCTCTAGATTTTACTGAATTTCAGCATCCTTAAAAGCTGGGGAAAGTACCATCAGCTGTAATAAAAATTTCCAGGTAATCTTTAAAATACAATTTCAGGTGGATTCCTGTAAGAGATGAACTGAGTTTTAATTAGGAAAAGTTTTTCTGATATGGTATAAATATCTCCCACTGAGTGTTAGCTGTCTACTCAATTTGGCATCAGTGTTTTTCAATAAACACAGTGATTCACTCAAGGATGGAGGTAAAAATGAATGTGCCAGAAAAACAAAGCTTGGGTTCATGACTAGTATTCAAGTCTTAAGGCATTTACTTGACTACATTTAAGTTACTCTCGTTATGGATCTGACAAAACTTTCTTTAAAAGAGCTTTCCTATGGCCCTCTAGCACTAACTCAGACATTAATCTCTCTCCTACTCATTTTTAAGGTGCCAGATTAGCAACCAGGTGCCAAAATTCATATACAAGAGTGAACTGAGAACAACTTGCCCCATTTAGGCATTCCTGTTAAATATAGATTCAAACTTTTTTTAAAAAAGGTTTGGAATTTATGGGCATAGATGGGTAGAAATAAAGTGGTACCCTTTCTTCCATCAGATCCTGCCACCTTCTTGGGAGGTGAAATGCAGTGGGTATGCAGCCTTGCAGAAAGCCTGTAAAGAGCTTGAATGAGGCTTTCTTGCACCTATTTTAGTGACTGTCCTCAAACAAATATAGATTTGAGTGCTCTCGTTTGTGATCTCTTTTGAGATATTTAAGAATAGACAAATGACCTTTTTTTTTTTTTACTTTATTTTATTTTATTTTATTTTATTTTATTTTATTTTATTTTATTTTATTGAGATGGAGTCTCGCTCTGTAGCCCAATTTGAAATGCAGCAGTGTGATCTCGGCTCACTGCAGTCTCCACCTCCGGGGCTCAAGTGATTCTCCTCGTGCCTCAGCCTCCCGAGTAGCTGGGACTACAGGCGCACGCCGCCACGCCCGACTAATTTTTTGTATTTTAGTAGAGACAGGATTTCACTATGCTGCCCACAGTGGTCTCGAACTCCTGAGCTCAGGCAATCCGCCTGCCTCAGTCTCCCAAAGTGCTGGGATTACAGGTGTGAGTCATCACGCCCAGCCAACAAATGATCATTTTTAAGACAGTGTTGATAAAGTCCTGCCTGCACCAGTCAATATGTTGCAGTTTTTTAAAAGCCTCCTAAATTTCAGGCTCAAAACAACAAAAGTTTAGGTCTGTCTCATGCTACATGTCTAGAAAAATGTATTGACTAAGGTAAAGTGGACTGGTTTCAGGTATAGCTGGATCAAGGTACTCCAAAGTGTTCTTTAGGGACCCACCCTCTGGTTCCCTCCGTTCTTCTTTCCTTTGTGTTGGCTCCAGTCTCAAGCAGCCTCCACCAGTTCCAGGCTGACATCCACATAACTCTAAGTCCAGGGGGGAAAATAGGTGCTTTTTGTTTTTTGTTTTTTATTTTGTTTGTTTTTTCCGAGGAATTCCAACAAAAATCCCAGAGTCACCTTAACTAGAATATGTGAGTTTCATATCCATCTCTGAACCACTCACTAGAAAGAAGAAGATGGAAATGCACTGAATAGCCTGGAGCTCATGGGGGGATTAGCCCCATCCAAATCAAATAAGCTGAAAATGGGAGAGGACTAGTCCCTCAAGGAAAATCCAGGTAATGTTACCAGATGAAGGGAGGACGAATGTTAATGCAAGCCCAAACTACTGTTTGTATTACCTGGTCCGAGGCTTAAAATGCTGTGACTCCCTGCCTGGTTTCAGGCGCTGATGGTTTTCCTATTACAGAGGGTAGTAATAACGTCCCCTGTGTGTTCCCTTAACAATTGTAAAGAAAGTTACTCAATTTTATTTATCCAACAAGCAGATATTGAGTGTCTATAATACACTAGAAACTCTGCCACCTGATGGGAATCCAAAGACAGTCTCTGCCTTCAAAGAACTTCTGGGAACAAGGATAATAAAACAAAACTACAAATTACTGTTCTACATATTATAAAAGACATATATATACATATAAAGTATAGCATGACATTTGACCTGAAACTTATTGATCATTGAATTTACTTTTCTAGATCAATTCTGAATCTCACAAAATGCACTTAAATCTAATTTTCAAAAAGGAAAAATCTAATATTTTTCATGAGAACAATATTATTTAAATAGCCACATTTCAGGACCCAAAGATCGAAGTCTAGAATGTAGCATCCTTGTTTTACTGTCAATCAGGATTTCAAAGGAGACATACACGTGGTGTTCTAAGACTGTGTGAAAGTGAAGGTGACCTTGAAAGCAGTTCTTGTTTTGTTTTCAAATGAAAATAATAAATGCTGAAGGGACATAACTGTCACACATTCTTTGAGACAGAACAGCCAGCAATTTGCAGTCCCATCTGCCATTTAAACTGCTGCAGAATTCTCTGGTAAAGACTGCTTTATGTTAAAGCAGGTAGTGCCAGGTTAGTACAAATGACAGACAAGAGACGGCTGTGTTGACAGCCAGAGTGAAGCCCTGGACAGGCTAACAGAAGAGATTCATTCCTCCTCAACTTGTAACATCTTCAGAAATCAGAGGAAATTGTATGAAATATAATAGACGAGAAGAATTTGTGAGTGAAACTTGGAAGTATTCCTAAAATTAAGTCAAGCGGTGGTATTTCTTTTTCTCTTTGGCTAGAAATTCATATCAAGGTAGAAAAAAGTGGACATTTAAGATTTAAGGAAGGTTTTAAAACATGGAGACTAGTCATCATTTACTTTCATTCGAGAAACACTTATCGAGCACCTGTAATGTGCCTCATCTCATGCAAGGCAACATTAATGCAAAAATGAATGTTACACAATACTTGTCCTTGTCTTGCTGTCTATTGGGGGAGATAAGGGCATAAACAAATAGTTACAGCATTATGTTACATATGCTGTAACAGGCTTTTACAAGGAGGAGAGAGAGGCTCATGGAGAAAGTCATGTTTAAGAGGAGTCTTCAAAGGTGTGCAGTAGTTCACTAAGTTGACAAGGTCAAGGAGGACCCATGTAGTGAAAGTCATGAAGGAACAAATTATGTCATGTACAGGGAAGGAGCAAAGGAGAGCCATTGAAGGCTTTTGAATAAGGGAACTACATGATCAAGGTTTTGACTCTGAAAAAAATCCTTCTGCAGGTATTAAGAAGGTTTAGACTGAAGAGAGGAAGAATCTGGAAGTAGGAACACCTGTCAGGGGGCTCTGGCAGGCATTCAGACTGAACTCTAAGGGAGAGCAATGAGGTTGGAGCAAGGGGACATGCTGGCTAGCTGCTAGGCAAGTAGAAATGACAGGACCTGGTGATGGGGAGGGGAGGGAATGAAGGAGTGAGAGATGTCCAAGATTCCCAGGCTAGGCTGGCTTCAGGGGCGTGTAATTTGTGCAATTGCACAGCCCCTCCCCACCACCGCCCCACTCAGGAGAGTCCCACGCTACGTTTAATGCTCTTTCACTGTCTTTACCTTAATAACAATAGAGGGGCTCCACATTTGTGCCCTGCTAATCATGCAGCCAGTCCTGTTCCCAAGTCTCCGTCTTGAGCTAAGGGGTGGATTGTGGTGCCAATAACTGAAATGGGAAACAGAAGAAAGAAGACATTTTGTTCTAGGAGAGCTGGGTGGAGAGATTTCAGTTTTGCCACAGATGAATTTCATGTACCTATGGATCATTGAAGTAGAGATATTCAATGGCCTGTTAGAAATGGTATGTAAATTCCAAGTGAGGTACAAGCTAGAGAGATAGGAATTGGAGGTTGCGGAGAGTCCAAGTGGTGCACCCCTGGATGTGGATGAGTAGAGGGAGCAGACAAGAGGACAGAACCTTTGGTAGCACCAGTGTTTAAGGGATCAGAGAAGGGCAAGATAAATGGGAGAGGAGGGGTCAAAGCCTTGTGGGAAAATTCTGGAATTATGTCCTGGGAGCTAAGGAGAAAGGAGTCTCAAGAAGGAGGGTGTAATCATCTGAAGCATAAGCCACACAGAGATCAAATAAGATCACAGTGGGAAAATGTCCATTGCATTCAGCAATTAGAAAGTCAAGGGCACTTACCAAGAACAGTGGTGGGGATGGAAGCCACACTGCCATGGAATGGAGGAAGAACTTGGGGAAAGCAGAGAATAAGAGCAAACTATAATTTCAAGAACCTGAGCTATGAAGCCAAAGGAAGGAGAGGGAGTGTAGAGTATTTATCCCTCATTCCAGCCACATTTGCCTAGAGCAGGAGCATGGAATCAAAGCTCAAGCTTTGATTGAGCAAACCCTGAGATTTGCTCAATCCTTCCTTTGGCTTCATAACTCAGGTTCTTGAAAGTACAGTTTGCTCTTATTCTCTGCTTTCCCCAAGTTCCTCCTCCATTCCATGGCAGTGTGGCTTCCATCTCCACTGCTGGAGTGCAATGGTGCAATCTTGGCTCACTGCAATCTCCGCCTCCCAGTTTCAAGCGATTCTCCTGCCTCAGCTCCTGAGTAGCTGGGACTACAGGCCCTGCCACCATGCCTGGCTAATTTTTGTATTTTTAGTAGAGACAGGTTTCACTATGTTGGACAGACTGGTCTTGAACTCCTGACCTCGTGATCCACCCGCCTCACACCCCTTACAGGCACCAGCCACTGTGCCTGCCGCCCTTGACTTTCTAACTGCTGAATGCAATGGACATTTTCCCACTGTGATCTTATTTGATCTCTGTGGCTTATGCTTCAGATCTCCCTCTTGAAACTCTTTTCTCCTTAGCTCAATCTTTGATTCCATGAGCAAATCTCCAGAGCTCAAGCTTTGATTCCATGCAATGCAGCGTTTGTGTTGTTTTTACCTAAAACAGGAGGAGACTGAGCAAGTATATGAGAGCACTGAACTTCGTAGATGAGAGGAGGGCATACTTCTAGGAGAGAAGCACTAAAGATAAAGGTGGAAAGGGAGGTAGACACATTCACAGATGAAGTGGTCAGAAGCTGAGTGTTACACACACTCCTCCCCCTGCACGTATACAGGCAAATTTTTAAAAACCGAATTCTCTCAGTAGTGTTCAGTTTACTACTGCAAGTGAGGTGATCGGGAGAGCAAGCAGGCTTCTGAACATACTGAAGGTAAATGACCTTTTGCAATGGGAGGGGACGCTGACCAGGGACAGGTAGCAAGGAGGGCTCGGCTGCTGTGAGAGCAGAGGCTAGGCTCAAGAAAGAAAAGGAACTGAAAGATGCTTGCAGTGCGTGCACATGAAAATATGAAACTCTGGCCCAGGGTATTAAAAGCTCAACAGGAAGAAAAGACATTTGCCTTTTAATATTTTTCTTTTAATTAAGCCCTGAAGACCCTCCATTGCAATTCTACAGCCTCCCAACAGCAAGGGCTCTCAGTGTTCTCAGGCTACGCAGCCGGTGCAGAGGATCCTAAGCGTCAGCAGAGGCAAAACCACCCCAGGCTGTAGCAGGGCAAGTGCTGATTTGGTGAATAATTAATGCCTCACTCACCTAGACCCCCAGGCTCCTACCTGCCTCAGACTCGTGCAGGCTTACAAACTCGTAAAGCAGCTGACTCTATGGTCTAATGATTAAACTTCTCTGGGCCTTATTTCGTGGCAGTTAAGTTAAAAACTGACCAGCTAGCCGCTTAAACTCTCCTCCCTGAGATGACTAGAAAACATGCCAAGTCTCCTGACTGGACTAACAACTAACTATACTCCCTGAATTCCAGCCACATTTGCCCAGAGCAGGACTCCAAGTTTTGACTGTGTCCATTGCTAAGGGTAGCAGAATGGGTGGTGGTGTCCCGTCACCAATCTCTTTTCCCTCTCCAACCCCTAGAAGATGGTGAGCTTCTATGTACCCCTAATTTCACCAGGCAGGTTACACTGTGTTGTTAGAGACCCTTCTTTAGAGGCCCTCTCCCGACCTCACCATTTGCACACCGTGGAGGATCGTTGAGATGCGTTGTGGGGAAGTGCCTCTCATGAAAGATTTCCATTTCCTGGCTGTGTCAACTCTTCCACGGCGAGATGGGAAAGGGAGTCAGTAACAATAATGGTGTCATTTGAGGAATTACCTGAGTTAAAACCATCATCTGGATACAGGCAGGAAGATTTTATTTTATTTATTTTTATTTTTATTTTTTGAGACGTAGTTTTGCTCTTGTCGCCCAGGCTGGAGTGCAATGGCGCGATCTCGGCTCACTGCAACCTCCTTCTCCCAGGTTCAAGCGATTTTCCTGCTTCAGCCTCCCGAGTAGCTGGGATTACAGGCACCCGCCACCACGCCCAGCTAATTTTTGTAGTTTTAGCAGAGAGGGGGTTTCACCATGTTGGAAGTAGATTTTTCAAAAACAGAACTAGCCGTTCAATTCAATGCCGTGACCACCTGGGTAACAGGGACTACAGAGAGGTCCTGAATAAATGTGTGTGCAAAGAATTGCAGGGCGCACAGCGCTTCTCCTCCTTCCTAGGAAGACACTGTAGAAGTCGCGCCCATCCCAAGCTCTTGGATACTGGGGGCGGAAAGGAAGTGTCACTTTCTAAAGAACAAATACGACAGGTCGACCCTGTTTCTAAAGGGTTAACCCGCCTTCCCCGAGCGCACGGCACGACAGTTTTAACCGTGGGCACGTTTGGTGATTCACTTCTTGCGAACGTAAATGCGCGAGTCCGCGGTAGGTCCCTCCGGCCCCCTGGCTGGGCGACTTGAACACCCACCTCGGAGACGCCCCCATGCATCCGCCCCCCTCGCTGGACGGCCACGCCGCGCGCCCTTCTGGGACGCGCACCCCGGGGCGGACCCGCGCTGGGACTGGGAAGCGCCCCAGCCCCGCAGCCATCGCAGACACTGCTTTCAAACAAGAGGCGCCCCGGGGGGTGGGACCGGGACCTCACCCGGTCCTCGCAGAGTTGCGGCCGCCCGCCCCTTCAGCCCCGGCTCTCCGTGTGCGCATGAGCAGAGGCGCCTCCCTCTGTTCCTCCCAAGGCTAAACTTTCTAATTCCCTTCTTTGGGCTCGGGGGCTGCCAGGAGCAGGGCGAGCGCTAGCGTCGCCGGGTGAGGAGAACAAAGTGGCTGCGCGATTTTTCCCCCTTTCCAGCCCACCCCCAGCTTCCGTGGGAGCGACAGGAAATGGAAGGGCGCCTCTACTCTCTTTGAACATTTGCCTTTTTTCCCCTCCTTTTCACCTCTATAGAAAGGAAGACGGGAAGAAAGGGCAGGCGGCTCGGCGGGCGTCTTCTCCACTCCTCTGCCGTGTCCCCGTGGCTGCAGGGAGCCAGCATGGGGCTTCTCCAGGTGTTAGCTTTCAGTTTCTTAGGTAATTCTGTGGAAACGGTGCGGGGAGGCGGATGGACTTGGGCATGGGGAAGGAAAACCCAAAAGCTGTTTGCTCACCTTCGAGGGAGACTGGGGGCTTGGGAGAGGGACTGGATGGAAATGACGCCCCTAGGATTAAACGCCAACGCCCTTGCTTCGGTGGTGGCTGGAGACGGCGCACGCGGAGTGCCGCGGACCCGCATCCCCCGGGCTCTGCGCCCAAGCTCCGGCCCCTGCGGGCTCCCGCGGCCCCGCTCAGGGTTTTGCACCCTCGGCCGGTTCACCCTGGGTTTCCCCACCGCGGAGGGCAGGTTCCCTGGGGTTGGCGGTAGTGACTGAGGAGGGCTCTCCAAAAATCCATTGCCCAGGAAAGTGCCTGAGCTGAGCGGAGGCTTCATTCTGGGAACAGATGGGGGCCATGTGGCTTTAATTAACCATCTCGTTTGTCTCCGGATGGCACCAGAAACAGCTGGACCTGGCGCTTCCCTGGAATGGCGAAGCCTTGAAACCACTCCAGAGCCCCAGGGACTGTCCATGGGCTCCCCTACCTCCGGAAAGCGGCGTCCACCGCGAGACCCGGCGCCTCGCCCCCAGCGAAGCGCCGGTGACCCTCGCGCGTGCACGCACACGCACTCTCGCGCCCCGTGGTCACAGATTTCCACGCGCACACTCACACCGAGGATGCGCGGGCTGCCGCGTGCACGCGGGTTCACGTGCGTGGGTGTGTGGCGCTTGGGGGGTCAGCCTCCCTGCGGCGGGCTCCAGGCACGTCTAAGTGGAGGGTCTATACATCCACCCTTTGTTGGAGGAGCTGCTCCCCGGGGCTGATCAGGGTGGGCGCGAGCGTCGGTGGGTTTCCCAGGAGGGAGGCTCTCGCTGCTGGACAGACCTGATGACGTGTGTGGGTTTCTTTCCGTGTCCTCCTCCTCTCTGAGTCCCTGCCTTCCCAGCCTCTCCTGCGCTCATCTCTCCATTGTCCTTTCTGTGCATTTTGCCTTCTTCCGAATGGACTGCCCTCTCTCCGCACCCACTCCCCCGCCCCCGCTTTTTCGTTTTGTTCGGACTCTACTCCCTGCTTGTGTGCCCCCAACCCTGTCGCCTGTCCTTCCCGCAGCCCTGTGCGGAGCCGGAGTGCGCGCTCAAGAACCCGAGTTCAGCTACGGCTGCGCCGAAGGCAGTTGCTACCCCGCCACGGGCGACCTTCTCATCGGCCGAGCACAGAGGCTTTCTGTGACCTCGACGTGCGGGCTGCACAAGCCCGAACCCTACTGTATCGTCAGCCACTTGCAGGTGAGGGCTGACAGCCGGGTATGAGGCTCTTCTAGCGCCTCCTCCCGTCCAGACCTAAGGGACAGGCCCTGGGGACTCCGCATCCTTCCAGCAATCCAGATAGGAAGTGCAGCCAGCCGGGGAGTCCCGGGATTAGGCTGGTAGTTTACCCTTTCGCCCCATCTCAGTTTGCACAGTTGCATCCGCCACACTTCCTGCTGGCGCGGTCAGTATGGAAAGGCAGGACTGCCGACAGTCCTGGCTGCCCCAACCCAGGGCCTCCAAAGGCCTGATTGTGTGTGTGTGTTTTTTAATCTTTAGTTTTGGAAGTGTGCATTAAAGATGATTTATCCTCTTTTTAAAACCCAGTGATCTTGGGTTCCACCCCCGCCCCCAACCGCATCTTCACTTGAGTAAAGAGGATTCCAGCACTGAGTCGTCTTGCAAGGTGATTCCAATCACTGAACGAACCCGTTTTCCTCTCCTCACTTGGTGCTGTTCCCAACTAGATATCAGGATCAGATGCTTGCTTTCACGAAATGCCCTGGTTGCCGTGGTACCCTGATAAAGAAAGACCACAGTGAAATTTCAGGGTGTTACCTGTTTCTAAAAGAGGACCCAAATTTTAGATTTCAGGGGTCATATTTATACAAACTCAAAAGTAATTTTAAAAGAAGACACAAAGTATAAAATATCCAGAATCAGAACACTTTTCCTTCATTTTTAAAAACGAAGCTGGCCTGGTGCAAAATGACTCAGGCCTGTAATCCTAGCACTTAGGGAGGCTGAGGTGGAAGGATCACTGGAGCCTAAGAGTTCAAGACCAGCCTAGACAACATAGACTCTGTCTCTACAAAAAATTTTTTAAAACTTAGCTGGGCGTGGTAGTCCACACCTGTGGTTCCAGCTATCTAGGAGGCTGAGGTGGGAGGATTAAACTTCAGCCCATTAGGTCGAGGCTGCAGTAAGTGATAATCAGGCCACTGCATTCCAGCTTGATCAACAAAGGGAGACCCTGTCTCAAAAAAATTTTTAAATAAAAAAAGGCTGATATTTCTGGCCTCTAACAAAAGCGGAAATTATCAGTCTCACATTCAGGGCAAGTTCCAAGCTAATTGCCCAGAATGTGGTCGGCCCACCCACCGGTACAGTTGCCCTTCAGAAGAAGGACAGAGTATTGTGTGTGGTTTGCACAGCAGATCCCTTAAAATGGAGTCACTTTTACAAAGCAGAAAGTCCATTCTGGAGACCTGATAAATTAGACCAAAGGAATGTGGTAAAGTGGATTCCGTTCATTTGCTTCCAGGTTTATACAGAGATGTCTAGACTGCTTCCTCCTGATTAGAAGGGAGGCTGTAATTAAACTTTTTTAAACTTTTTTTTTTTTTTTTTTGCAGTTCTGGTGATTGTTCTCCAGTACTAGTTTCCTTGACTACAAGTTATTGAAGGCAGTTGATGTTACTTTTCTAATATTAGCATTTAAATTTTACCTACAATATTATGCTAACATTTTCTTGAGAGGCCAGGACATCCTGTAAATGAATCACCAGATTTTGAAATCAACTTTGACCAAAATGAGAATCAGACTGTTTGTATTAAAAGCAACTGGGAAGGAAGACTGTCCTCTCAGAGATGATTTCTATAGTTCATTACTGGAGAAGTTTCTCTGTGTAGAGAGCATCAGAAACCACAAGAAAGAAGCGCAGCGGTCTCTCCTGAGTGTGAAGCTGGCTCTTGGTGTTGTTGCTTCTTGGTTCTTCTCTTCCTTTGGGAGAGGAAGAGGGAGAGGATGCAGTCTTAGTAGTTTCCCTTAAAAAAAATAAATAAATAAGCAACTGGAGCCAGGCTTTCTGGTATATATGATTAGCCATGCATTTGTGAAGTGCTTTTCACAGATAGCAGGGCCTAAAAAAGGGACTGGATACGTGCTTTTCTCAAACATCTAGTGGGCATCAAGATAGAGGAAGCTTGTTTTATCCAGGCTCCCAATGCATCCCTGGCTTTTGGTCTCTGTTTTTTAGACAGTACACTTTGCCAGTCTCCAAATCCTTTTGAGAAGAAGGTAATAACTAAATAAATACAATGTGAAATACAGTGTAAAAGTACAGTCAGTTAATTGTCCTTATAAGAATATTACACTTGGGCCGGGCGCGGTGGCTCAAGCCTGTAATCCCAGCACTTTGGGAGGCCGAGACGGGCGTATCACGAGGTCAGGAGATCGAGACCATCCTGGCTAACACGGTGAAACCCCGTCTCCACTAAAAAATACAAAAAATTAGCCGGGCGAAGTGGTGGGCGCCTGTAGTCCCAGCTACCCCGGAGGCTAAGGCAGGAGAATGGCGTGAACCTGGGAGGCGGAGCTTGCAGTGAGCTGAGATCCGGCCACTGCACTCCAGCCTGGGCGACAGAGCGAGACTCTGTCTCGGAAAAAAAAAAAAAAAAAAGAATATTACACTTAATCAAATGCTGTTTGTAACATACATGTGGGTCTCTTGTATAGTTCAGTCTTAGTCTCATTTTCACACTTAAGAATAATCTGCATTTCAGAAAATGTAGGTACAGAGCAAAGCTCTATGTAGAAAGGGAGCTATTAAGCTCTGTTGTTTATGATTTGCCTTGACGGAATGCACAGAAAGTAGATAACTCTCCTAACCCAACTTCCCCGGGTGGCTCTGGCTTCCATTTTAGGAAAAAGAAAGTGAGAGAAATTCAACGCTACCCTAAAACTTACAGTCTATCTTCATCCTAGTTCATGACCATGTTGGGGTTCTTTGAACTGGCCCCAGATTATAGTGGTCCCAACATGGTCTGGTCCTTCCAACAGTCTGGCGCTCCCTTTCCCAGATACTCTGAGCAATTTGCAGGTTAGCCTGCATGCCCCCACTGTTGATTCACTGCCCGGGCAGGGTGGAAATGAAGAAGTCTTGTTCTGTGGTTCCCAAAGCTTCTCTAAATACTTCTGCCCAATACTTGGTTTCTGCTTCATTTAGGTTTTAGAAAATCAGGCCAAGCGAATTGTGTTTTTTTCTTTCATTTTTAGTTTGCTTTCTGTCAGCAAAAATTCTCTAATATAGCCTCTACATTTTACTGTAGAGTAAGCTTCTCTGTTTATTGAGATTAAGGTTTAAGCCTAGAAATTTGATTTTGGTTAGATTAATAGCTTGAGGAAACAATGCCGTCTTTTACTTTAGACCTTGAATTTGCAAGGAAGGAGGAAATTATTTTCAAGAGTATTTTAGACTCAGCAAGTTAAAAGTGCAAGATGTGATACAAATCACCTAAGCAATTTTCACACATTCATTTTTCTTGAAGCTAATAGGTTGATTTTTGTATTATGGGCTTGATGGGGTTTTTTTAATTAAAAATGTTTTTAATGAGGTTGCTTTCTAGACTGATGAACTCAACTTTGTTTTCAGGAGGACAAAAAATGCTTCATATGCAATTCCCAAGATCCTTATCATGAGACCCTGAATCCTGACAGCCATCTCATTGAAAATGTGGTCACTACATTTGCGCCAAACCGCCTTAAGATTTGGTGGCAATCTGAAAATGGTATGTGGTTGGTGTGGGGACCAGTTCCATTGAGTGTGATTGATAACTTGGGTGGAGCTTACAGGTTCCTGGGTGTTTGTAATTATGATTTGCTTCTCTGTCCTGTAAGTATGGCCTCTGACAGATTGACTGCCTGGAGCACTAACTTCTCTTGGTAAAATCTTATCCTTCTTCCTGAAGCATGTATTTCCTATAAGAAAGCAGTCTTTCATGCTAGACCAAAGGAGCATTTCATAGTCCTCATTCTGAGGGGCTTTTGGAGAGAGTGCTTGTGTGCCGGGGGGCTGTGTGGGGAGGGTATGGGTACTGTCTCAGGCCCTTATTCTTCCACAAAACATAACATCTTTCACTTTGATCAATCCCAAAGGAAGGGGCAGAATCACAGCCCCCACTCCACCCCTCACCGCCTTCCTTCATCTACAGAAAATTTCTTGATAGTAATAATAGCACTGTGAATAAGCAGCAAGATGTAATTTTTCAAAGACTCTGTCAACATGGATATGACCCCAAGTCAAATGGTTCCTCCAGTGATTGCATGAATTACACCCTTTTTCCTGTCTTTGCTGTTTGGGATTTGGTTTAATACATTCATCAAATATAATTTTACTGTTGCTGTGCCATGAAGCCCAGATGAGTTTCACATTTATTTCAAACTCGGATGCTGAAATTTGGGGAATAAAGGTAGAGTTAGTGTTTTTGTTAATCAACAATGTACCATTAGATCTTCTTTTAAAAAAAATGTGAAAGTATCCTCAAAGAAGTGAACATAACCCTGGTCGTTAAAAAGCCTGGAGACTACTAGATTTCTTCATTCTATACCCTACACCTGGGGAGCCTTATGGATGCTGTTGCAGCCATCTATCATTCTGTAAAGACAAACACCCTTAATAGATTTCTTTATCATTGACTGTTTGTTTGTTTATTTTTGAGGCAGAGTCTCACTCTGTCTGTCGCCCAGGCTGGAATGCAATGGCGCAATCTCAGCTTACTACAACCTCCACCTCCTGGGTTCAAGTGATTCTCCCGCCTCAGCCTCCTGAGTAGCTGGGATTACAGGCATATGTTACCACGCCCGGCCAATTTTTTTGTATTTTTAGCAGAGACCGTGTTAGCTAGGATGATCTTGATCTCCTGACCTCGTGATCCACCTGCCTTGGCCTCCCAAAGTGCTGGGATTACAGACGTGAACCACCACGCCCGGTTATCATTGACCGTTAAATTGCAATATTTTCTAGACTATTGGTTTCTAGGGAGAGTTGATTTGTTCATTGGTTGGCCTTGGCAATTCACTGGTTACAAACTTCACTGGGTCATCAGAAAGCATGTATCATTTAGAGCCATATTCATTCTTATGGGGGCATATTTTGGTTGATACTTCAGTGTGAAAGAGAAGTTTCTGTAAATCTGCAATGCATCCCATTCAGACTTCTGAAACAGCAGCAAGCTTATGACAAAGACTAGGAGCATTTCCTGATCTCCCACATTCTTCCAGTGAAAGACAGTTTGAACAAGATGTCTCAACATTAGGATCGAGACTGTCCCCATTTTACTGTCAACAGACAGTGAAACAGTTTATCATGTGCTGTAGTTCTAGAGGAAGATTTGTCTTGGTTATGTCGAGTTAATCAACTTCTACAACTTTGAATCTGTGGGACAAAAGGGACCAGATGCCAGAAAGAAGAGATTTTCCAGTAGAGGGGCTTGAGTTCTCTGTCACTCTGTCACAAGAAATTAGATGAGATTAGACTGATGGAACTTAGTCTTTAGAAAGTCAGACTGATTGTTACTATACCCTATCATCTCTGTGTTGTCTGATCACAATTGAAGACTTTATGAACGTGATTTTATCTATTTTCTGTGTGTTTTGCAAAGTTGTGCTTATACATGGTGGGGTTAAATTATCAGTGTCCAGGCACAGAAATGAGCTTGGAATGTACAACTATTTTTATCCATCATGATGATCTACTCCTAGGTCTGACAGAAATCCAATATACTATAGAAGAATGACCTTGTTTCTTTTTTCTGGATTTTTCTTCCCATATAAAAAAAGCCTGTAGTGCTTTATCAGGTTATAAATCAAAATGGAATGTGCTTTTGGTGCACACATTGCAGCATATGTTCTTAGGTTACAGAAATGGCACTAGTCTTGCTTCGCACTTTACATTATTTTGTTATCTCTTAATTTTGAACAAATATTGTAGGTTTTTAAAAGCCTGGAAGAGGAGAGACATACAGTTGCCTAACATTTCACTCAAAAATAAATGCCCATTGTAGTTCTGTAATATGGTTCTTTTTAATAAGTTAGATAAGATTAGTTAGTATGATTATAATGTTTTTCTTTTAACATTCCAGCTAACTCATATCCGTTCTAGTGACCACTTTCCACGCCTCCACCCCCCAATTGACTTGGCAATTTTCCAGCAAGAGAGTTTATTTCAAAAGGTCCTCCTGATTTCCTGAAAATACACCAGCCTGTGACATGATTCATTCTGACACATTCCTGTCTTCCCGCATTTAAGACTCTTTTGCTCTGGAAGATGGACCCCAAAAGCTCTCTCAAACACAAGAAGCATGGAAAGTCTCCCTTGCTGAACAGGCAGGCTTGAGAGCTCTAGGGACTGGGGAGGAGGTGCTTTCCATCTCTGGAATTCCAGTGGCCTTTTTAATGTGTTTAAGTGAGACTGATTGACCCTCGGGGCAAGGGTGCAAAGGCTCATTTGTTTGTTCAGGCTTTCCCCTGAAAGAGAAGATGTTAGTATTTGTTCTGAGCCAGTTTATTTGACCGACTCTTTTTTCCTCTGGCATTGTTTTTCATTGTGGAAATGCATCCAAAGGTTTCCCCATCAGGGACAGGTTTTTCTACGTTGTAGTATAACTAACATATGTGGTAGACTCTTATTTATTTTCTTTGCTGCTGCATAGAGAAAAAGGAATATTTGTGTGTCTACTGGAGGAGGATTGTGTCCTTGTGCATCAGACTGCAAGCTGACCCCCTACTGTGCACAGGAAGTGCCCTCCCGTTTTTCCTTTGAGAGCAGCTTGGCTTAGAGGGTTGGGAAGATGTTTCACTTCTGGCTAGGCAAAGGATGTCTTTCTTGACAGCAGCTAGGGGCACTCTGCCAGATGTCTTGTTCCAGTGAGCAGATTCAATCTGTTGAACTCCAGAATGATTTGTGGAAAACTAAAGAATCATTCGACTTGTGCTTTACCACGGGATTATTATTTAGTTTCAGCTTCAGCTTAAGGTAGAATGCAAGGATACTTTCTATGGGGAACATAAAAATAATTTTAAAACATAGTCTCAACTATTCACAGATGTTTCTGTTTACAGTTTCATTTGTTGTTTTGTTTTGTTTTGTTTTTTTAATCTCCCGTAGGTGTGGAAAATGTAACTGTCCAACTGGATTTGGAAGCAGAATTCCATTTTACTCATCTCATAATGACTTTCAAGGTAAGAAATCCATAACTTTCTCACAAATGACACATGAGAGTGCTGTGTAATGTCCCCTTTCACAATGGATGTCAGATGTGAGTTGACCTAAGTGGGAACTTAAATATTGTTGCCATAAATTGGGGTAATTGAGCAGTTTTTAAAACATCAGCATGAATAACTACATTTAACAAATACTCTATTTTCATGACAATAAGTAGAAAGAGCCTCTATTCTAAGGTAATTCAACTGTAAACTTTTAATTAGGTATCTTTTTATTTCCCCATAGAGTAAGGCAGTGTTGACCCTCTTCCAAACTGCAGTAAAACATCTGGAGAGTAAATCCCTGGTCCCTTGTGTTTATGCTTTAATACTGACTTTGGTAACTGGAAAGGAAGTGTATTCTCTTTGGTTTTCAAAGTTTTGCAAAATTTGTGGGAACAGTTTTACAGTTCCTTAAGAAATGTGTAATGCCTTCCTAAATGTGGATTTTCTCATCATTTTTCTTTGAGAGATGTAAAATGACTCCAGAACTAGGGAATGTCTCTGTACAAAGTCCCTTTGTTTCTTCTTAAGCAGCTGCCTGGAAATGACAGACTTCACATGGCTTAAAGTACACATTGGCGCACAGAAAACCCATAATTTACTTATTGCTTCTCAGATTAAAAATCACTTTTGAATAGTTTTCATTTGGAGTTGGGAACCTTATCTACACCCTCTCAGGAAAGGAAAAGGTGCCAAGGATAGATTTACCATGTGGGCAGGTAGCCATGAAAATCTCACTGTCTCTGCCACCAAAGTGGGAGGCCAAGGAGCTAGGGTGGGCGTGGGAGTCAGAATGCAACTAGGAGGGACGTTGGGCTGTGCAGTTCCCAGGCCTGAGCCTTCATCCCCGTGCCCACTCCCCAGCAGCCTGCTGTTCCTGCTGGAGCAGGAAGGTGGGCACTGTGACTGTGACACCTGGTATTGAGAGTGGTGGGGAAGGTTTCACTAAATAAATCGTCAACTACTCCTTGTCACCAACCACTTGTCCCTTCACTGACCACATAATCAATCTGGTGATTAAACTGGTGCTCGTCGGCATATAAGGATGTTACCTTTAAGTTATGTGACACCTAAGAGTACTCAAAATCATCTTTATTAATGTTTATGATCCTATCTTTTCCTTTGCAGAGGGCATTTGTTCATATACATGGATAGTTCTGAGTTCATCTAGATCCAAAAGTCCTTTGGGCACATGTTTTGTAATTGAATACTCACTCAGGTGAATACAGTGGGAGAAAGATGAATTTACTCATGTAGGTGCAGAAGGTAAAACGGGGGCAGTGATTGAACTGAGACACGCAGAATGGCTATAAGCTGGGGCCAGGTGTGGTGGCTCACACCTATAATCCCAACACTTTGGGAGGCCAAGACAGGCAGATCACTTGAGGTCAGGAGTTCAAGACCAGCCTGGCCAATATGGTGAAACCCCGGCTCTTAAAAATACAAAAATTAGCCAGGCGTGGTGGCACGTGCCTGTAGTCCCAGCTACTTGGGAGCCTAAGGCAGGAGAATCATTTGAACCCTGCAGGCAAATGTTGCAGTGAGCCAAGATCATGCCACTGCACTCCAGCCTGGGCGACAGGGTGAGACCCTGTCTCAAGAAAAAGAATAGGTACAAGTTATCACACTGGTTTATGAGAAAACAACTCATCCTTTGGGTCCTAGCTCCAGTGAGAAAAGCAACATCTATGGGGTTGGGTACATGGGGTGTGAATCCCTGTCTGCTCCTTCTTGGCATGTGTGGCCAGAGCTGTGACTTCCTCATTGGTAAATGGGAAGAGGAATAATACCTACATCATAGGACATAAGACAGAATGGTGATGCTCTCCTGTTCCCCTCTGTTTTTTGTTTTTTGTATTTTAAATACTGAGTCTCGCTCTGTTGCCCAGGCTGGAGTGCAGTGGTGCAATCTTAGCTCACTGCACCCTCCACCTCCTGGTTTTAAGCAATTCTCCTGCCTCAGGCTCCTGAGTAGCTGGGACTATAGGCACATGCCACCACACCTGGATAATTTTTGTATTTTGGTAGAGACAGGTTTCACCATGTTGGCCAGGCTGGTCTGGAACTCCTGACCTCAGGCAATCTGCCCATTTTGGCCTCCCAAAGTGCTGGGATTACAGGCATGGCCACTGCACCTGGCCTGTTCCCTTCTGTTCTAGGAATTCGGATAATCTTGCTGGCCTGGCATATAGTGGGAACCTGAAAGTCTTTATAAATGCAGATGCTTGGCATATAGTAATTGCTCTACAAATGTTTACTGAACGAAAGAATAAGTGGATAAATGATTTCAACCATCTTCTGTTTGTAAGAAACTACCCTACTTTAACCCTTACAGGAAATTGTAAAGATAGAATAGTGACTGCCCTCCAGGAGCTTCCAGTCTTCCAGGGGAGAAAGATATACTTGCAAATAACTTACAGTACATGACAGAAGGTGCTAATGACTACAGCAGAAGTTCAGACAATGTATGTTAGCCCGGAGGAGGGTGAGATTAATTTTAGCCTGCAATAAAGAGGAAACCTAGGACTGGGACTGCACTTGACCTGGGCCAGGAAGGGAGAGCAGGATGTCAGTGGGAGGAGATGGAAGAAAGGCCATTCATGGCCAGAGGAAAACAGTCTGCGAGCAAGGCACTGTTGGTGGGACAGTGGGTCAGGGTTTGCTCAGCAAGTGCTATGTAGATTTGCCTCGAGTTTGGGGTAGTGAGAGAATGAAAGTAAAGTAAAAGTAGAAAAGCAGATTAGACGCAAAGGGCATTGACTCCTTGCTAGGGAGTGTGAACTTTATAAGAAAAAGGGAGCCGTTACAACTGGTCAATCTTAGAAATTCTTTTTTTTTTTTTTGAGACGGAGTCTCACTCTGTTGCCCAGGCTGGAGTGCAGTGGTGCGATCTCAGCTCACTGCAACCTCCGCCTCCCAGGTTCAAGCGATTCTTCTGTCTCAGCCTCCCGAGTAGCTGGGATTATGGGCATGTGCCACCACACCCGGCTAATTTTTTATTTTTAGTAGAGACAGGGCTTCACCATGTTAGTCAGGCTGGTCTCGAACTCCTGACCTCAAGTGATCCACCTGCCTCTGCCTCCCAAAATGCTGGGATTATAGGTGTGAGCCACTGCGCCCGGCCTCTTTTCATATTTTTAATAATGAATGATCATTTCTTGCCAAAATCTTCTACTCTGAGGTGATTGGGATAATTCTGTTGCAAAAACATTAACATTTAGTATGACTGTTTTTTACTATATTCTTGCAGTTAGTAACTGCAGCTATCTTGCTATTTTGTGCTTTATTTTTGTTTATGCCAATCTTAAAGATCCAGATTTCTGGATCTTTAATTTAAAAAAAAAATGAATACCAAAAAAAAATTGGAAACCTTTGACAAGAAAAGGAGACCTGTGTTTCAGGAAGGTAGCCCAAGAGGAAATACAAAGCAAGGACTGGGATGGCAAAAATAAAGGGCATGTTGGGAGGCTCTATTGATGTCAGCATTGATGAAACATTAATGGAGGGTTGGTGCTAATGAAAAAACTGGCTATGATTCTCAAGTAGGAGGGAGCCTCTTCCTGCAACCCAGGAGTCCTGTATCTTAGAAAGCTTTTTCAAATCCCATGTGTCCACTCACTGCCATACTCTGATACTTTCTGCTGTTACTGCCTTTGAGGATCATTGCCAAGATGAGGAGCCCCTGTTTTCTAAGGGCAGTCATTTGGATCCTTTAAAATCAAAAGCTGAACCATGAAGTAGAGAAATATTAGAAGCAGAACAGTGGAAGGAAAGGGCTGAATCAAAAATTACTTAGGGCTGCTCTGCCTATGGAGTAGCTGTTCTTTTCTTCCTTTACTTTCTTAATAAACTTGCTTTCACTTAAAAAAAAAATTACTTAGAAAGTCAAATGAAATAACTAGGAAGATGGTGAAGCTACTAACAGTAGTGAAATCAGGAAGAAAACTGAGGTTGTTGATTTTTTTCCCCAAGTTTGCCGTAGAGACGGCTAATTGCTAAGTAGATTTAGACTAGCAAAAGCTCATTTAGCATGTACACAGTATGTTTTTCTATATTGCTAGATGTTTCAAAACTCATAACTCTTGGCCGGGCATGGTGGCTCATCCCTGTAATCCCAACACTTGAGGGGCTGAGGTGGGAGGATCGCTTGAGCTTCAGGAGTTCAAGACCAGCCTGGGCAGCATAGCAAGACCCTGTCTCTGCAAAAAATTTAAAAATTAGCCAGACATGGTGGCACACACCTGTAGTCCCAGCTACTCAGGAAGCTGAGGTTGGAGGATCGCTTGAGCCCAGGAGGTCAAGGCTGCAGTGAACTATGATTGTGCTAGTGCACTCCAGCCTGGGCAACAGAGCGAGACTCTATCTCAAAAAGACACAAAAAACTCATAGGTCTTTTGTTTATTATAAATTCGGAGGCAACTGTGCAGCAATGGCAGGCCTGAGAAGGTTGATGACTAAGCAGAGAGCATGGAAAGGATTCTATTCTTTAGGTAAAATGTGTTGTTCTGGTTTCCAGCAACTTCTTAACTCCACAGGAAATTGGATGACTCGTCAATGGTCCTTTGGGACTTGAAAGTTTCCAAAAGAGAGGGAGAAGGAAGCACAGCCAGAAATGGCTTTCACACTTTTTCAGACCTTCCCCTCTCTGACTCTCCCCAAGCCTCCCAGCCGGGTTCTCACAGGGAGTTTGCCATGGTACGTGGCACACATGGTTCAGTTAGTCCTTAGGAATTTTTCTCTCTTATTTTAAAATTCTTAGGCTAATACTGTCTTGAGTTGAATATGGTATCATTTTCTTATATTCCTGAGTAGGTGAAAAAAAAACCTGAGCAGCTAGTGAGTGAATAAGTCAAAGAGTCAAAACGTAATTGTCCATTTTCTTATCCTTGACATCTTTTATCAGAGAAAAGGCCCAGCAGGATTATTAAGGAGGGCTAAAGGAAGCTTAAGCATATTTCTAGTTTTCAGCGTTAACCCTCACCCAAATTTCTGTTAAGCATTGGTTTTAATTCAGAAGTAAGTGTCTTTATTTAGGTTCTGTTTTCTAGGTCAACTGAACTTTCCTTTGATCTTCCCTTGTAACGTGACTTCCAATTCCCAAAATGCATCACTGTGTTGGTCAGTGTCAAAGCTTTTGCCTGATTGCCTGTTTTCAGTGCTCTTTCTGCTTCATCTTTTACTTCCAGTTTTCTCTGTTCACCACACCCTCCTAAATCTCCCTCCTGCCTTGGTTTCAGAAGACTGCCTTTTTTCTCTTTCCTATCTGACACTCATTTTCCAGTCTTCTATGCCTTTAGCCAGTGAGGGAGAAAGATAGGCATGGATTTGAATCTAAGCTCTGCCTATAACTAGCAAATCAATGTCTCCAAGCCTCAGTTTTCTCATTTGTCAGACAAATGTGTTGTGAGGGTGCACTGGTTTCCTAGGGATGCGATAACACAGTGTCACAAGACTGGGTGGCTTAAACAACAGAAATGTATATTCTCACAGTTCCATAGGCTGGGAATCTCAGGGTAAAGTGTTGGCAGGGTTGGTTTCTGCTGAGGCCTCTCTCCTTGGTTTGGGATGGCTGTCTTCTCCCGGTGTCTTCACACGGTCGGAACTCTGTGCATGTGTGTGTTCTCATCTCTTCTTACAAGGACACCAGTCATATATGATGAGAGCCCACCCTCATGACCTCATTTAACCTTCATTACCTTTTTAAAGAGCACATCTCCACACACAGTGACCTGAAGTATGGAGTTACGTCTTCAACATATGACTTTTGCAGAAACACAAATAAGCCCAAATTATAGAGGGCTCAAGTAAATAATGTAATGAGTGGTACTGGCACCACTCGGTTTTCCTTGTCTAGCCCCTGGTTGATACGTTTTTCTGGAGCACAGACTTAGACACTCTTTATCTTGCCCATTCCTTTTTCTTTCTTTCTTTTTTTTTTTTTTTTGAGACATCGTATACTTGGAGGTTTCAAATAGTATGTGTGCGCAGTGACTCCCAAATTAATGTTTCAAGCTCCCTTCTTGCAACTGAGTGCAGACCACTTTTTCCAAGTGCCTGATGGGTGTCTCACGTGGACGTCACACATGTGACTAATTCGCCTACAACCAAATGCTTTCACGCCTCTTCCCTATTGTTGTCATTGGCAACACATCTACCCAAGTGCAGGTGCCTGCATTTCTTTCCTCACTCTGCCTTTTCCGCTGCAGTCTAATTGATCACCCAGTGTAATTCAATATAGTCTTCTGTCACTAAATTTTCAGAGTGGTCGGTTCCATCCCTTTCTATCTACATTGTAACTTCTCAAGTTAAAACCTTCATCTTTTTTCTTTCACTTGGTTTTCCTGTGCTTTGTGTTGTCCATGTCCAGTAACTCTACCACAAGAGTTATTTTTCTAAAGCGCAATATGATCATTTCATTCGTCCACTTAAATTTTTTAGTGTTCCCTTTTCATTGCAAAAAGATAAGTCCCTTAGCATGGCCACTCCTTCTTATCCAGGCCCGACCAACCTCTTCTGCTACATGTAACTACCTCTACCCACTGCCTGGAAAATACCTTGTTGCCCTTCTAAGATCCAATTTGGCCCGGGTGCAGTGGCTCACACTTGGAATCCCCTCACTTTGGGAGGCCAAGGTGGGTGGATCACCTGAGGTTAGGAGTTCTAAACCAGCCTAGCCAACATAGTGAAACCCCATCTCTACTAAAAATACAAAAATTAGCTGGGCGTGGTGGCACGTGTCAGTAATCCCAGCTACTCCGGAGGCTGAGACAGGAGAACTGTTTGAACCCAGGAGGCGGAGGTTGCATTGAACTGAGATCATGCCACTGCACTCCAGCCTGGGCGACAGCAAGACTCTGTCTCAAAAAAAGATCCAATTTTATGCCTTCTTCTCTGTGAAGTATTCCTAGCTTTTTTTTTTTTTTTTTTTTTTTTTTCTTGGCAGTAAAATATCCATAACAGAAAGTTTACCATTTTAACCATTTTTAAATGTATAATTCGGTGATGTCATGTATATTCACAATGTTGAGCAACCACTAAGACTGTCTATTTCCAGAACTTTTTCATCAGCCCAAACAGAAATTCTGTGGCTATTGCCTCTCTGCCCAGCCTGTAGTAACTGCTAATCAAATTTGTGTCTCTGTCTACTTAACCAATTCTAGGTATTTCATACAAGTGGAATCATATAATATTTGTCCTTTTGTGTAGCTTATTTCGCTTAGCATAATGCGTTCAAGGTTCATCCATGTTGTAGCATGTATTGGCATTTCGTTCCTTTTGGTGGCTGAGTAATATTTCACAGTATGTATATATCACATTTTGTTTATCTTCATCAGTTGATGGGTACATGGGTCGTTTCCGCCTTCTGGCTATTGTGAAAAATACTGTTGTGGTGAACATTCATATGCAAGTCTCTGTTTGAGTTCCTGTTTTCAATTCTTCCGGGTATATACCTAATAATGTGGAACTGCTGGATTTTCCAGCTTCTTGAGTTATTAATTTCTTCCTCTTCCTTTTCCAAAGCACATTGCATGCGACCCTACTATGGTGTTTGACATAGCATATTGCAACTTATTGACACCCATATCTGTACCTCATGGGACTGTGTATAGCATATACACAGCATATAGGCCACTGGCTGCTACTAAGGAGGTAGTCATACATTTATTGAATGATTAAATGAACGAATGAAGGAACAAGCACTCAAACTTGCCACTCATATTACAGTGTACATGGTGACTAAATACACGAAAGTGCCTGTTTATAATCTTCTAAAGAGAAACAGTTTACTTATCCGGTAGGGTGGGGAAAAGTGCCCATTTTAGAGGCTAGACACTTTCCTTGTGAGAAGAGGCTCCGTGGAACAGCTTAAATTATTTGAAATCCAGCCACAGTCTGAAATACAAACCACATGCCGTTCAAGTTTGTGGCATGCAGTTGAGTGACATTTTTACCTGAGATTAAAAAAAATACAGACTACCAATAAAAAACATCAAACGAGATTTTTGCTCCTGCCTTTAGACATTCCGTCCAGCTGCTATGCTGATAGAACGATCGTCTGACTTTGGGAAAACCTGGGGCGTGTACAGATACTTCGCCTATGACTGTGAGGCCTCATTTCCAGGCATTTCAACTGGCCCCATGAAAAAAGTCGATGACATAATTTGTGATTCCCGATATTCTGACATTGAACCCTCAACTGAAGGAGAGGTTTGTTTGCTTCTGTGTTTTACATTCTACTTGCAAATCTACTTTTTGATTATTGCAATAATACCAGTTACTCTTGTTTCCATTTTTAGGTGATATTTCGTGCTTTAGATCCTGCTTTCAAAATAGAAGATCCTTATAGCCCGAGGATACAGAGTAAGTTCATTTTCAAATAAAAGTTTGTTTTTGTTTGTTCGTTGTTTTGTTTTGTTTTGTTTGAGATGGAGTTTTGCTCTTGTTGCCCAGGCTAGAGTGTAATGGCGCGATCTTGGCTCATCGCAACCTCCCCCTCCCAGGTTCATGTGATTCTCCTACCTCAGCCTCCCAAGTAGCTGGGATCACAGGCATGAGCCACCACACCCAGCTAACTTTATATTTTTAGTAGAGATGGGGTTTCTCCATGTTTGTCAGGCTGGTCTTGAACTCCCAACCTCAGGTGATCCGCCCACCTCAGCCTCCCAAAGTGCTGGGATTACAGGCATGAGCCACTGCACCTGGCTCAAATAAAAGTTTTTGTTTTGTTTTGTTTTTTGAGACAGAGTTTCACTGTTATTGCCCACACTGGAGTGCAATGGCGTGATCTCGGCTCACTGCAACCTCCATCTCCCAAGTTCAAGCAATTCTTCTGTGCCTCAGCCTCCTGAGTAGCTGGGATTACAGGTTCCCACCACCACGCCCAGCTAGTTTTTTTATATTTTAAGTAGAGACAGGGTTTCACCATGTTGGCCAGGTTGGTCTCGAACTCCTGACCTCAGGTGATCCACCCACCTTGGCCTCCCAAAGTGTTAGGATTACAGGCGTGAGCCAACGCGCCTGGTCCAAATAAAAGTTTTGATGGTAAACAGCAACCATGGAATAAGTCTTACTCAGAATCTAAATATTCGGTGCTAAATCTACCTTCCTCATTTTCCTTCTTTCTCTGCATTATCTGACCAGAGGGTCTTGAAATTAGCAATAATTACTCTCCACTGATAGAGAATACATTTACATCTGATATAAGATGTAAATACAATACATCCGATATAAGATTTAGAAGTTATCAAGTAATTATATTGATCATAATACCTGATTTTATTGCTCAGTACATTAATTAGGGTATATATTGGGCTTTTGTATCAAAGTGTCCCCCCAAATCTAGTTGTTCAAATAAGGTGAAAGTTTCTTTCTCTCTTATGAAACCCACCAAAGAGTTTTCTAGAGAAGAAATGTAGCTCAATTGCCATAATTAAACTTACCAGATAAAAATACAGGATGATGCCCAGTTACATTTGCAGATAAATCATTCTTTTTTTAAGCATAACTATATCCCATATACCCCATGTAATATTTGTGTTTAGTACAAGTGTTTCCTGTGCAATATTTGTGATTGGTATAACTATGTCCCATGTGATATTTGAGACACACTTTATCCTAAAAAATGATTGTTTATCTGCAATTCAAGTTTAACTGAGTGTTGTTTATATTTAACGATTTATTGTTAAATCTGGCAACCCTAGTTATAAGGCCACCCATGTTTCCAGGTTTATTCACATGGTTAGAGTTAGACCACCACCACCATGTCCTCATCTCAACTCAGGAGAAGAGGGAAGATGAGGCAAGCAAATTCCATTTAAAGAGGAGACATAGGCCAGGTGCAGAGGCTCACTTCTGTAATCCCACCACTTTGGGAGGCCAAGGTGGGCAGATCACTTGAGGTCAGGAATTTGAGACTAGCCTGGCCAACATGGTGAAACTCTGTCTCTACTAAAAATACAAAAATTAGCTGGGCGTGGTGGCACATGCCTGTAATCCCAGCTACTCAGGAGGCTGAGGCAGGAGAATTGCTTGAACCCAGGAGGCGGAGGTTGCAGTGAGCCAACATCGCGCCACTGTACTCCAGCCTGGGTGACAGAGCAAGACTCTGTCTCAAAAAACAAAAAAAATGAGATGTGGAAGTTGTACATGTCACTTCTGCTCACATCTCATTGGCCAGAATTAGTCACATGGCTGTACTGCAGGAGACACTGGGAAACATCTCTAGGTGGTCATGTGCTCTACTAACACTCTTGGTGAGGGCTGTTACTGTCAAAGGAAGAAGGGAAGAAAGAATACTGAAGAGAAATCAGAAGTCTCTGCCATACTCAGTATACTCAATAAAATGAGGGTTGCATTTCCATTTAATAGAAGAATAAGCTGAAGCTTATAGAGTTGGATGTTATTACATAAGGTGATATGGCTATTAAATGGCAGTCAGATCTTGAATCCATATGTTACGGTGCTCAGTTCAGAGCTCTTTACCACATTCAACAACTGCTCTTATTACACAATTACATTTTAATCTTCTTGGGAGGCATGTATGGTAATTAAAAGAATGGGCTCACCGGGTACGGTGGCTCACGCCTGTAATCCCAGCACTTTGGGAGGTCTAGGCAGGCGGATCATGAGGTCAGGAGTTTGAGACCAGCCTGACCAACATGGTGAAACCCCATCTCTACTAAAAACAGATAAGTTAGCTGGGCGTGGTGGTGCGCACCTGTCACTTGAACCCGGGAGGCGGAGCTTGCAGTGAGCTGAGATCACGCCATTGCACTCCAGCCTGGGTGACAGAGCGAGACTCTGTCTCAAAAAAAAAAAAAAAAAAAAAGAAGAATGGGCTTTGGAGTCACAAAGTCCTGGATTTAAATGTGTTCATAAATCATAAATGTGTTCAGTAAATCAAAGCTATTGCTACAGTTATTGCTGTTGATGTTGCTGTCGCCATTGGCTGTCGTTTGGGTTTTGCACAGGACTAGACCCAAATGTTGGAATGAAAGGTGAGACTGCCTCTCCTGCTACTAAGGTGCAACCAGTTGAGTAGAGGCAGGGCTGATTCTTGCTGATCTCTCCCAGCTGCAGAAGGCCCTATTTTTAACCAAGGCCCCAAGGAACTTCCAAACTTGAAGCATGGAAGAGTACAGTGGAAAAATTCCGGGGAATATTGCCAGAAAAATGCTGCTTCCCCATTGAAATTAATGTTACATGTGACCCAGGCTGTCTCTGGTCTGTAATTTACTCATTCATTCTGTTGTAAAACAAATATTTAATAGATGTGTCCAGCTCTGCACCAATTTCTGAGTGAGCCATGAGGGCTTTCCTCCATGTCTCAAAATGCAGTTGTGAAAAATGTCCACATGGGCTCTGGGACAGACACCCCCTAAGTCCCTAAAAGGACTCAACCATCTGCCCCCTTGTAAGGTGAAATTTATGGGACTTGGGGGATGTGTTGTCTTTATTATTTTGATTCTTTTGTCTTTTGTTGTTAAATGGCATTGGAGAATCTTTTTGTATGTTACGGAAGCATGCATGTTAGCTGATCATGGTTTTGATTTAATTTGTAATCAAAGGAGCAATATCTCTTTAGTTGCGTATTGTTGAGACCTCTGAGACTCACTTCAAAAGTGATTTGCCTCTTAGAATAGCAGTCAAGATGAGGCTCGCTTGTTAAATATGGCAGGAGAGAGTGGGGGGAGCGTATTTGCTCTACTGAGGGTTTCCACAGAGGTCAGTTCAAGGGTTTCCAAATACTCCAGCTACTCTTCAAGTTTGTTGTTTGGCCTCTTGTCAATAGGCGCTTATGCTCATTTTGTGCAGGAGGATTTGTGCAGGAGGAAGTGTTCGCGTTCATAACTGCCATTCAGTTGGGGAGTACCACGGTTTCTCTGTTTAGTTTTTGAGTTTACAAAGAACCTAAGTTTAACACATGGACTTTCCCTTTCTACCCGCAGCCATTTCTGTAGCTTCATTGTAAGCTATGCATATATTAAAAGCATTTGAAATTGTATTTGGGCTTTGAAAGAATCTGATGCACTGGGCCACTACCATGTTGTCTTATGTTGTACATTATAAGAATACATAGACATAACTGACAGTAAAGAGCCATTTCAGGCTACAGAGCTTGAGAGTGCAGATGGATGAATCAACCTCTGGGGATCCAGTTCAGCATGAAGAACTTAGTAACTCATGAAAACCCTGTGGAGAAGGTTGAACGGCCTTGGTTTGTCTAGTTGCTATAGAATGTAGTTGGTAGCCCAGCGTTTATAATGAGCATAAGTCTGCAGACCTAGGAAGAAGAGGGAAAGATAAAATTGATTTACAAGTAACTTGTATTTGAGAAAAAATAATTTGCCCCACATCCTAATACTAAACTTCTTTATGCTTATGTCACTATATAATATTGAAAAATGAGGAAATGCTCTGTAAAACTGGGACCAAAAAAATTGTGGACCAAAATGTTGCTTAAAAACTTGAAATATTCTCTCCTTGGGTTATAATTATTCTATAGCAGTAACACTATTTTGGTAACTTGAATGTCATTTAAGTGGTGGGAAATTTCAAATAGTATTTTCCTTTCCAAAAATAGAAACAAAAATATTTCTAACTATCTTATAATAACAATGAGTATTGGAGTGCTTTGATAAATCTTTTCCCACTTGAATGGAATTTTCTGATGTTGAAACTGACACTAAAAGCGGAGGGCATTGTGCTACTTCAAATTACTGTCTGCCCGCAGGTTCCAGCAGCCATGCAGCTGCATTCTTACAATTTATCCACTTTCACACTTCTTCCTGAACAGTTGTTCTGCAAACAGACCCATCACAAAATAGATACTCTTTTTTGTTGTTGTTCAGGCAATTCTCCTGCCTCAACCTCCAGAGTAACTGGGATTACAGATTACAATTAGCCACCACATCTGGCTAATTTTTTTTTTCTTTCTTTTTTTTTTTTTTTTTTTTTTTTGGAGACAGAGTTTTGCTCTTGTTGCCCGGGCTGGAGTGCAATGGCACGATCTCGGCTCACTGCAACCTCCGCCTTCCAGGTTCAAGCCTCAGTCTCCCTAGTAGCCTGAATTTCAGGCAGATGCCATGATGCCCAGCTAAATTTTGTATTTTTAGTAGAGACGGGGTTTCACCATGTTGGTCAAGGCTGGTTTTGAACTTCTGACCTCAGGTGATCCGCCCACCTTGGCCTCCCAAAGTGATTACAGGTGTGAGCCACCATTCCTGGCCGACATTCTTATGAAATGGATGAGAGGGCAGCAAGCTTTCCTCTTTCCAGTCATGTTATGTTAGGCTTCATTATTGGAGTCATCTAGATAATGCAAGATGGGGAACTTATGCTATTTTCGTGTATCATGACTTTCTCTAAAAAGAAATGATGCAAAAAAAAAAAAAAACTTCTTGCTTGTCTAATCAGACTTTTCACCTTCTTGATGACCTTCTTAGATTTATTAAAAATTACCAACTTGAGAATCAAGTTTGTGAAACTGCATACTTTGGGAGATAACCTTCTGGATTCCAGAATGGAAATCAGAGAAAAGTATTATTATGCAGTTTATGATATGGTGGTTCGAGGAAATTGCTTCTGCTATGGTCATGCCAGCGAATGTGCCCCTGTGGATGGATTCAATGAAGAAGTGGAAGGAATGGTAAGTAAGCCCTCTGTGCACCTTTCTCCTTTACATGGCTGATTCTAAAATGCAAAGTCAAGCTAGTCTTACCTTAAGCCTTTTACATTTTCCGGGGGTTGTAGTTTTACAGAGTTACATTTAGCCCTTTGCACCATACAGGTTGTTGATTGTTGATTTTCTCTTTGAAGAGTTTCTTGGACACGGAGAATGTACAGACTACTTATTTCATAGACGATGAATTTTTGGAATTTGTTGCTTCAGGCTATTGCTAAAGTAGATATTTTAGTCAACAAGGATTAAAAAGTTGTCTAAATAACAATTGAGTCTGCCTTTACATTAGGGAAGATTAAAAACCGCAATTATGCTAGAAGGCATAAATTGATCTCAACCCAAAGAAACAGGTTTTTTTTTTGAGACAGAGTCTTGTTCTGTCGCCCAGACTGGAGTGCAGTGGTGCAATTTTGGTTCACTGCAACCTCCACCTCCTGGGTTCAAGCAATTCTCGTGCCTCAGCCTCCCGAGTACCTGGAATTACAGGCCCACACCACCACCCCTGGCTAATTTTTGTGTTTTTAGTAGAGATGGGGTTTCACCATGTTGGCTAGGCTGATCTCAAACTCCTGACCTCAAGTGATCCGCACACCTCAGCCTCCCAAAGTGCTGGGATTATAGGCGTCAGCCACCGCGCTGGGCCAAAACTGGAATTTTTTTTTTTTTTTTTTTTTTTTTTGAGATGGCGGTTTGCTCTTGTTGCCCAGGCTGGAGTGCAATGGTGCGATCTCACCTGCAACCTCCGCCTCCCGGGTTCAAGCAATTCTCCTGCCTCAGCTTCCCAAGTAGCTGGGATTACAGGCATGCGCCACCATGCCTGGCTAATTTTGTATTTTTAGTAGAGACGGGGCTTCTCCATGTTGGTCAGGCTAGTCTCAAACTCCCGACCTCAGGTGATCCACCCGCCTCGGCCTCCCAAAGTGCTGGGATTACAGACGTGAGCCAGTGTGCCCTGCCTACAGCTGGAAAATTTTAACCCACACCCATGGGATATCATTTTAGGGATCAGATGGAGTTGATTTCTTTCTCTCTTTTCCTCTTAATTCCATTCTTTTCCCACTTTTATGCCACGTTTGCAACTTACGTACATTTTGAAATTTGGGATTCGGGTGATTTGCCAAATGGATAGATGTGTTTAAAGTATTCTACTAGTATCTAGAAGAATTCTTATAGACCTAGAGGATTTTAAAGCCAGATGGGATTTATGAGATCACCTAGACCAACTATTGGTGATAGAGGAGCCCGAGGATTAAGTAATTTACTAGAGAGCCCTAAGTAAATGAGCAGCGGATGGGAGCTCAAGCCTCTCCTCACTGTGCCCCAGGGTTCCTTTCACTAAGCTGTGGCCTCGCCTCATGAAGGCTATGCTTACCTGCTGTTGCCTTTTCAAAGATTGTTAGTCCTTTTCAGAGAAGGTACAGGATTGAGTGTATTCAGCCCTTTAAAAACTTCTGCCTTCCCTTTACTCCAGTTAGAACTTTTGTTGCATAACGAAAGTTGAATTTTTGACAGAGCCTGAAGGGGAGGGAGGTATTTCTCTAATCTTATTGGTCTATCTTTCAGAGACTGCTAGGTAGATTATACTCCCTTTACAGCATAACAAATCAGCTGTGTAGCTAATGTCCTGTTACTGTCATGGGTCTCACAGCATGTGCTGTTGATTCAGACACAGTAGGGTCTTATGGTATGTGCTTTGGAACTGGTTTTCTAAAACTACCTGGTAATAACAGGACTTTAGTCTTCTGCTAACTGCCATTCCCACCAAGGTGGGTCCAGGAGGGACCTGTCTGTCCTGTTCCTGAATTCCATTCTGTAGAAACTCTTGTGAAGGTGAGATGCCCATATACATGCATATTTAGTGAACCAAAAAGCCATAATTCATTTATCATTTATATGCCTCAAGGGTGGTAAGTATGCCTTACAGTGACACAGGCAAAATCATATATCATGGGCCCTTCATCAAGCAAATTAATATATTTCTTTTTCAAGATCTTGTATTTCCTTACGTAAAAGGAAAAAATAAATATAAGTGTGATAAATGATTATTTTTTTAAATTTTACTGTCATTCAAAGAAAAACTTAAGTGCTATGCCTGAAGTAAAAGAAACTAAAATAAGCTAGCTAACAAAAACCTTTTAAAATAAATGGTTATTTGGCTTATTGGTAAATCGTGCAGTAATATAAATTGGTTTCCAGGTAGTATATATGCATTTAGCTCTACATTATAACTTTTGTAGATTTCTATGACAATAGGTTTTTTTTAAAAAACCTCTTAAGTTTTGTTTTGTTTTTTTTTTGGATCTTAAGTAACTAATTTTGTTCATCTGGGTTATTTTCATAGATAATAAAATATTTCTTGTGCATCCACTATGTAATAGGAACATTCTAGAAATGGGGCATGTAGCCATCAACAAGACAGACAACTCACTGCAGGGAGGGAGAAAATAAAAACAACCCTTTTCTGTGGTGAGCTAGAGATTAGTACAAAAAAGGGTTTTACACTTTCAATTGATTATGGAGAAATGTGGCTATTCATATATCTCTTCCTTTGCTCTCTCCTGTTTTTATAACTTTCAAGGTTCATGGACACTGCATGTGCAGGCATAACACTAAGGGCTTAAATTGTGAACTCTGCATGGATTTCTACCATGATTTACCTTGGAGACCTGCTGAAGGCCGAAACAGCAACGCCTGTAAAAGTAAGTCTCTGATGAAGGAACATTTTTTTTTCTTTTTTTTTTTTTTTTAAGACGGAGTCTCTCTCTGTCGCCCTGGCTGGAGTGCAGTGGCGCTATCTCTGCTCACTGCAAGCTTCCCCTTCCGGGTTTATGCTATTCTCCTGCCTCAGCCTCCCAAGTAGCTAGGACTATAGGTGTGAAGGGACATTTTAAACCTATTCAGACTCTAGTATCCATTTCCTAATTAGAGGTACTATAACAGTATACTGTTTTGCAGAGGGAAGAAAAGTTACTGTCTTTTTTCCAGCTTCACCCTGATACTCCTAGACAACCAACAATATGCGTTCAGTTAAATTAATTAATATTTACTGAGCAGCCCCTACTGTGTGACACTGACCTCTGAGTAGTTTGGCAGCTACAGTAGAAAACTAAGGTGCTGTCCTTGACATTGTACCTGGTTTTTTTGTTTTTGTTTTTTTTCGTTTGTTTGTTTGTTTTTGTTGCCTAGGCTGGAGTGCAGTGGCACGGTCAGCTCACTGCAACCTCTGCCTCCCGGGTTCAAGCGATTCTCCTGGAGGAGCTGAGATTACAGGCGCGCGCCACCATGCCCTGCTAATTTTTTTTTGTATTTTTAGTAGAGAAGGGGTTTCATCATGTTGGTCAGACTGATCTTGAACTCCTGACCTCAAATGATCCACCCACCTCGGCCTCCCAAATGCTGGGATTACAAGTGTGAGCCACCACGCCAGGACTTCATTTGTACCTGTTTTTAAGACAAGATGACCACGAGAGAAAATGAAAGAAAAATATGGCATGGTAGCTGCTGAAAGTCTAAGAGATATGGTTTTCGACCCTGTTTCTGTGCCAGCCCAGCTGCGACCTCTGGCATACCTCCCTCCATCCATCTCAGGGGTTTTATCTGGGTGGAGGTGTAGCCAGCAACACCACTGCCCCTCCCCACTCCACACACAGTGATTCTGATACATGTCCTCCCCTTGAAGAGCAGCTCTGCCTTTGCCCCCACTGAGAAGGACTATTTGAGAAGTTCAGCAACCAGTGAGAGCTGGAGTGGTCAAGGCTTTGTTTGTAGGTAAAACCCAGATGGCCCTTGATGGATACTTAACTTGGAGAAGGAAGGAAGAAAGGAAGGAAGGAAGCGAGGGAGGGAGGAGGGAGGGAAGAGGGGAAGGAAGAGGGGAGAGGAGGGGAGGAAGAGGGGGAGGGGAGGAAGGAGAGGAAAGAAAAGGAAAAGAGAAGAAGGCAGGGGGGAGGGAGTTCAGGTAAGAACAACAACATGAAGCACAAGGTCGCAAGGACGTTCTTGAAACCATCACAGAGTCCATGCTGGGAAAGATTACTCCAAGGTTTGGTTCAACCAGTGTATTGACAGCAGTACTCTGTTGGGTACCAAAGATGTGAGTAGATAAGACACAGTCCCTCTTCTGCAGGCTGTTGTGTTGCAGGGGGAGACAGGCAAGGTGGGAGGCTGGAGTGCAGAGCCCCAGGAGGGCCAGGCTGAGTCAAGCTTCCCTGTACAAAGACAAAAATGGGATTGTTAAACCTGAAAGCAAGATGATTAAAGCTGGGTGGTGCCAAGATGACTCCCGAATGGGCTCACAGAGGGAAGCGCTGCACCCAGGGAGGCCAGCTAGCTGGCTGTTAAACAGACCTTCCTTCTCACTGTGTTCTGGCCTGGTGTGGTGGTGGGAATATGGGAATACGGAGGAGGGACTCCATCCTGAGGCCTCACGGTCCTCGAAGCAGGGAGCTGGTGGACAGGCTTTCCTAGCAGCACAGCATCTGGAAGGTCCCTCGCTGCAGTGTCCTTCCATCCAGTCCCACCCCAAGTGGACCAGAATGCACCCTCAGTGGAACGGCAGCCATCCTCTGTCATATGCTTCCAAAGGGACTTTCCCTTAGAGGTGTTTACATTTTTCATAGCCCATTCTCTTCCACAGAGGTCAGATAACTGTTTATTTTATATGAGGTTTCTCATCTACTTTAGGGTTTAAACAATGTCATCAGTGGATGCGTCCTTTTTCCCCAGGAGTCCTGCTTGTTGACTGCCATTTTGTCTGAAGCTGGTCCCTGGTTTCCTAAATGATCTTCCTTCCTGCCACCCCCATCCTCCATTGGTCCATAGATTTAAAAGGCTTTTCTTGATGTTGCTCTTGTCACACAGAATGTAACTGCAATGAACATTCCAGCTCATGTCACTTTGACATGGCTGTTTACCTGGCCACGGGGAACGTCAGTGGAGGCGTGTGTGATGACTGTCAGCACAACACCATGGGGCGCAACTGTGAGCAATGCAAGCCGTTTTACTACCAGCACCCAGAGAGGGACATCCGAGATCCTAATTTCTGTGAACGTATGTTGGGAAATGTCACTATGTGGGACCTACTTCAGATTGCCTTCCAAATTGAATAGTCTGTAGTCTCGGAGCTCAAAGTATGAGCAGCAAAACCAACATTGTTATTGTAGTTGCAGTCGAAGATGCTGGGAGTGGAATTCACTTGGTAGTTGTGCTGCTTTTAGTCGACTTTTGTGAGGTTTAGAGGTTTGAAGGGAATATATGTATTTATACAAAGATACATTGAGTTTCCTTCTGATTTTAACCTGGTGCTTTGCATTCTTCTCAGGATGTACATGTGACCCAGCTGGCTCTCAAAATGAGGGAATTTGTGACAGCTATACTGATTTTTCTACTGGTCTCATTGCTGGCCAGTGTCGGTGTAAATTACATGTGGAAGGAGAACATTGTGATGTTTGCAAAGAAGGCTTCTATGATTTAAGTGGTGAAGATCCATTTGGTTGTAAATGTAAGTCTCTTTGCTAAAAAGTTTGGGAGTTTTCTTGTCTTTGGGATTCCCATTTTACTTTGTAATTCTAAAGCCAGATTATTATTTGAAACTCATGTGGTCTGTGTTTCTCCACCTCATTTTGTTTTAATACAGCTTGTGCTTGCAATCCTCTGGGAACGATTCCTGGAGGGAATCCTTGTGATTCCGAGACAGGTCACTGCTACTGCAAGCGTCTGGTGACAGGACAGCATTGTGACCAGTGCCTGGTAAGTAAATCCTCATTACATGGGATGGGTAGTTTGTGAGAATGATATGTTTTATTTTTTATTTTTATTTTTAATATACTTTAACTTCTAGGGTACATGTACACAACATGCAGGTTTGTTACATAGGTATACATGTGCCATGTTGGTGTGCTGC
This sequence comes from Chlorocebus sabaeus, assembly GCF_047675955.1. Classification (NCBI taxonomy): domain Eukaryota; kingdom Metazoa; phylum Chordata; class Mammalia; order Primates; family Cercopithecidae; genus Chlorocebus; species Chlorocebus sabaeus. The sequence continues at coordinate 81,059,147 of NC_132924.1, read as the reverse complement.
ACCCATTAACTCGTCATTTACATTGGGTATATCTCCTAATGCTATCCCTCCCACTCCCCCCACCCCATGACAGACCCCGGTGTGTGATGTTCCCCATCCTGTGTCCAAGTGTTCTCATTGTTCAATTCCCACCTAGGAGTGAGAACGTGCAGTGTTTGGTTTTCTGTCCTTGGGATAGTTTGCTCAGAATGATGGTTTCCAGCTTCATCCATGTCCCTACAAAGGACATGAACTCATCCTTTTTTATGGCTGCATAGAATTACATGGTGTATATGTGCCACATTTTCTTAATCCAGTCTGTCATTGATGGACATTTGGTTTGGCTCCAAGTCTTTGCTATTGTGAATAGTGCCACAATAAACATACGTGTGCATGTGTCTTTATAGCAGCATGATTTGTAATCCTTTGGGTATATACCCAGTAATGGGACGGCTGGGTCAAATGGTATTTCTAGTTCTAGATCCTTGAGGAATCACCACATTGTCTTCCACAATGGTTGAACTAATTTACACTCCCACCAACAGTGTAAAAGTGCTATTTCTCCACATCCTCTCCAGCACCTGTTGGTTCATGACTTTTTAATGATCGCCATTCTAACTGGTGTGAGATGGTATCTCATTGAGGTTTTGATTTGCATTTCTCTGATGGCGATTGATGATGAGCATTTTTTCATGTGTCTGTTGGCTGCATAAATGTCTTCTTTTGAGAAGTGTTCGTGTCCTTTGCCCACTCTTTGATGGGGTTGGTTTTTTTTTTCTTGTAAATTTGTTTTTTGTAGATTCTGGATATTAGCCGTTTGTCAGATGAGTAGATTGCAAAAATTTTCTCCCATTCTGTAGTTTGCCTGTTCACTCTGATGATAGTTTCTTTTGTTGTGCAGAATCTCTTTAGTTTAATTAGATCCCATTTGTCAATTTTGGCTTTTGTTGCCATTGCTTTTGGTGTTTTAGTCATGAAGTCCTTGCCCATACCTATGTCCTGAGTGGTATTGCCTAGGTTTTCTTCCAGAGTTTTTATGGATTTAGGTCTTACATTTAAGTCTTTAATCCATCTTGAATTAATTTTTATATAAGGTGTAAGGAAGGGATCCAGTTTCAGCTTTCTACATATGGCTAGCCAGTTTTCCCAGCACCATTTATTAAATAGGGAATCCTTTCCCCATTTCTTGTTTTTGTCAGGTTTGTCAAAGATCAGATGGTTGTAGATGTGTGGTATTTCTGAGGACTCTGTTCTGTTCCATTGATCTATATTTCTGTTTTGGTACCAGTACTATGCTGTTTTGGTTACTGTAGCCTTGTAGTATATTTTGAAGTCAGGCAGCATGATGCCTCCAGCTTTGTTCTTTTTGCTTAGGATTGTCTTGGCAATGTGGGCTCTTTTTGGTTCCATATGAACTTTAAAGTAGTTTTTTCCAATTCTGTGAAGAAAGTCATTGGTAGCTTGATGGGGATGGCATTGAATCTATAAATTACCTTGGGCATGGAATGTTCTTCCATTTGTTTGTGTCCTCTTATTTTGTTGAGCAGTGGTTTGTAGTTCTCCTTGAAGAGGTCCTTCACATCCCTTGTAAGTTGGATTCCTAGGTATTTTATTCTCTTTGAAGCAATAGTGAATGGGAGTTCACTCGCGATTTGGCCTCTGTTTGTCTGTTACTGGTGTATAGGAATGTTTGTGATTTTTGCATATTGATTTTTGTATACTGAGACTTTGCTGAAGTTGCTTATCAGCTTAAGGAGATTTTGGGTTGGGACGATGGGGTTTTCTAAATATACAAACATATCATCTGCAAACAGGGACAATTTGACTTCTTCTTTTCCTAATTGAATACCTTTTATTTCTTTCTCCTGCCTGATTGCCCTGGCCAAAACTTCCAACACTGCATTGAATAGGAGTGGTGAGAGAGGGCATCCCTATCTTGTGCCAGTTTTCAAAGGGAATGCTTCCAGTTTTTGCCCATTCAGTATGATATTGGCTGTGGGTTTGTCATAAATCGCTCTTATTATTTTGAGAAACATCCCATCAATATCTAGTTTATTGAGAGTTTTTAGCATGACGGGCTGTTGAATTTTGTCAAAGGCCTTTTCTGCATCTATTGAGATAATCATGTGGTGTTTGTCTTTGGTTCTGTTTGTACGATGGATTACGTTTATTGATTTGCTTTTTGATATGCTGTTGAATTCAGTTTGCCAGTATTTTATTGAGGATTCTCGCATCAATGTTCATCAGGGATATTGGTCTAAAATTCTCTTTTTTTTGTTGTGTGTCTGTTAGGCTTTTGTATCAGGATGATGTTGGCCTCATAAAATGAGTTAGGGAGGATTCCCTCTTTTTCTATTGATTGGAATAGTTTCAGAAGGAATGGTACCAGCTCCTCTTTGTACCTCTGGTAGAATTCGGCTGTGAATCCATCTGGTCCTGGATTTTTTGGTTGGTAGGCTATTAATTATTGCCTTACTTTCAGAACCTGTTATTGGTCTATTCAGGGATTCAACTCCTTCCTGGTTTAGTCTTGGGAGAGTGTATGTGTCCAGGAATTTATCCATTTCTTCTAGATTTTCTAGTTTATGTGCGTAGAGGTGTTTATAGTATTCTCTGATGGTAGTTTGTATTTCTGTGGGGTCGGTGGTGATATCCCCTTTATCATTTTTTATTGCATCTATTTCATTCTTTTCTCTTTTCTTCTTTATTAGTCTTGCTAGCAGTCTATCAATTTTGTTGATCTTTTCAAAAAACCAGCTCCTGGATTCATTGATTTTTTGAAGGGTTTTTTGGTGTCTGTATCTTCTTCGGTTCTGCTCTGATGATCTTAGTTGTTTCTTGCCTTCTGCTAGCTTTTGAATGTGTTTGCTCTTGCTTCTCTAGTCTTTTAATTGTGATGTTTGGGTGTCGATTTTAGATCTTTCCTGCTTTCTCTTGTGGGCATTTAGTGTTATAAGTTTCCCTCTACATACTGCTTTACATGTGTCCCAGAGATTCTGGTATGTTCTGTCTTTGTTCTCATTGGTTTCAAAGAACATCTTTATTTCTGCCTTCATTTGGTTATTTACACAGTAGTCATTCAGGAGCAGGTTGTTCAGTTTCCATGTAGTTGAGCGATTTTGATTGAGTTTCTTAGTCCTGAGTTCTAGTTTGATTGCACTGTGGTCTGAGAGACAGTTTGTTATAATTTCTGTTCTTGTACATTTGCTGAGGAGTGCTTTACTTCCAACTATGTGTTCAATTTTGGAATAAGTGCGATGTGGTGCTGAGAAGAATGTATATTCTGTTGATTTGGGGTGGAGAGTTCTGTAGATGTCTATTAGGGCTGCTTGATGCAGAGCTGAGTTCAATTCCTGGATATCGTTGTTAACTTTCTGTCTCGTTGATCTGTCTAATGTTGACAGTGGGGTGTTAAAATCTCCCATTATTATTTGGTGGGAGTCTAAGTCTCTTTGTAGGTCTCTAAGGACTTGCTTTATGAATCTGGGTGCTCCTGTATTGGGTGCATATATATTTAGCATAGTTAGCTTTTCTTGGTGAAATGATCCCTTTACCATTATGTAATGGCCTTCTTTGTCTCTTTTGATCTTTGTTAGTTTAAAGTCTGTTTTATCAGAGACTAGGATTGCAACCCCTGCTTTTTTTTTTTGTTTTCCATTTGCTTGGTAGATCTTCCGTCCCTTTATTTTGAACCTATGTGTATCTCTGCACATGAGATGGGTCTCCCGAATACAGCACACTGATGGGTCCTGACTTTATCCAATTTGCCAGTCTGTGTCTTTTAACTGGAGCATTTAGTCCATTTACATTTAAGGTTAATATTGTTATGTGTGAATTTGATCCTGTCATTATGATGTTAGCTGGTTATTTTGCTCGTTAGTTGATGCAGTTTGTTCCTAGCATCAATGGCCTTTACAATTTGGCATGTTTTTTCAGTGGCTGGTACCGGTTGTTCCTTTCCATGTTTAGTGCCTCCTTCAGGAGCTCTTGTAAGGCAGGCCTAGTGGTGACATAATCCCTCAGCATTTGCTTGTCTATAAAGGATTTTATTTCTCCTTCGCCTATGAAGCTTAGTTTGGCTGGATATGAAATTCTTGGTTTAAAATTCTTTTCTTTAAGAATGTTGAATATTGGCCCCCACTCTCTTCTGGCTTGTAGAGTTCTGCCAAGAGATCTGCTGTTAGTCTGATGGGCTTCCCTTTGTGGGTAACCCGACCTTTCTATCTGGCTGCCCTGAACATTTTTTCCTTCATTTCAACTTTGGTGATTCTGACAATTATGTGTCTTGGAGTTGCTCTTCTCGAGGAGCACCACTTCTGTGGTGTTGTCTGTATTTCCTGAATTTGAATGTTGGCCCTGCCTTACTAGGTTGGGGAAGTTCTCCTGGATAATATCCTGAAGAGTGTTTTCCAACTTGGTTCCATTCTCCCCATCACTTTCAGGTACACCAATCGAATGTAGATTTGGTCTTTTCACATAGTCCCATATTTCTTGGAGGCTCTGTTCTTTTCTTTTTACTCTTTTTCCTCATTTGATCGCTTCATTTCATTCATTTGATCTGCATTTCATTCATTTGATCTTCAGTCACTGATATCCTTTCTTCCACTTGATCGAATCAGCTGCTGAAGCTTGTGCATGCGTCACGTAGTTCTCGTGCCATGGTTTTCAGCTCCATCACGTCATTTAAGGTCTTCTCTGCGCTGTTTATTCTAGTTAACCATCCATCTAATCTTTTCTCAAGGTTTTTAGCTTCTTTGCGATGGGTTCAAACATCCTCCTTTAGCTCGGAGAAGTTTGTTATTACCGACCTTCTGAGGCCTACTTCTGTCAGCTCGTCAAAGTCATTCTCTGTCCAGCTTTGTTCCGTTGCTGGTGAGGAGCTGCGTTCCTTTAGAGGAGAAGAGGCACTCTGATTTTTAGAATTTTCAGCTTTTCTGCTCTGGTTTCTCACCATTTTTTTTATCTACCTTTTGTCTTTGATGATGGTGACATACAGATGAGGTTTTGGTGTGGATGTCCTTTCTGTTCATTAGTTTTCCTTTTAACAATCAGGACCCTCAGCTGCAGGTCTGCTGGAGTTTGCTGGAGGTCCACTCCAGACCCTGTTTGCCTGGATATCACCAGCGGAGGCTGCAGAATAGCAAATGTTGCTGCCTGAAGCTTTCTCTGGAAGCTTTGTCTCAGAGGGGCACCCGGCTGTATGAGGTGTCAGTCAGCTCCTACTGGGAGGTGTCTCCCAGTTAGGTTACTCGGGGGTCAGGGACCCACTTGAGGAGACAGTCTGTCCATTCTCAGATCTCAAACTCCATGCTGGGAGAACCACTATTCTCTTCAAAGCTGTCAGACAAGGATGTTTAAGTCTGCAGATTTCTGCTGCCTTTTGTTCAGCTACGCCCTGCCCCCAGAGGTGGAGTCTAGAGAGGCAGGCAGACCTCCTTGAGCTGCGGTGGGCTTTGCTTACCTACTCAAGCCTCAGCAATGGCGGATACCCCTCCCCCAGCCTTGCTGCCACCTTGCAGTTCTATCTCAGACTGCTGTGCTAGCAGTGAGCAAGGCTCCATGGGCGTGGGACTCTCCAAGCCAGGTGCCGGATATAATCTCCTGGTGTGCCATTTGCTAAGACCGTTGGAAAAGCACAGTATTAGGGTGGGAGTGTCCCGATTTTCCAGGTACCCTCTGTCACGGCTTCCCTTGGCTAGGAAAGGGAATTCCCCAACCCCTTGTGCTTCCCAGGTGAAAAGATGCCCCGCCCTGCTTCAGCTCATACTCTGTGGGCTGCACCCACTGTCCAACAAGCCCCAGTGAGATGAACCCGGTACCTCAGTTGGAAATGCAGAAATCACCCGTCTCTGCATTGCTCACGCTGGGAGCTGTAGACTGGGACTGTTCCTATTCGGCCATCTTGGAAGCAGATCTTCGAGGATGACATGTTTTAATAGAGAAGGCTTTTCGCCATTGTAGAGTCTACCATCACCCTCACATGTACATGTTAAAAGACATGAGTAGACAATTCACACAATAGGAATTACTAATGGATAATTTGACAAGATGTTCACCGTCACTCTTAGAAGTGTAAAGTAAAGCCACAATAAATACCGCTTTTATAGACACAATTAACACAAGTTTTTAAAAATGGGAATGTTTACTATTAGGACATCATGAGGTACTGGTACTTCTTGGCTGCTGATGGGAATCCACATTGGTTTGTACTTTTGTGAAAAGCATTTTGGAGATACGTATCAGTAGCTTATAGAAATGTGCATACCCTTTGACCCAGTAATCCCACTTTATTCTAATGAAATAATCAGAAAATTGGACAAAGATTTATTCACCAGAAGACTCATTGCATCTTTTATTAATCATAGCAGAAGACTTGGAAACAACAGTGGAAAAATAGTTAAGTAAGTGTGGGGACTTCTATACAATGTAATATTTGGTTGCCACTGAAAATGACAATAACATCAGGAAATGCTCATGCTACTTGCTATATTTAAAAAAAAAAAAAAAAACAACACAGGATGTGAATAGTGTCTTGATTATGTAGGAAATAAAATTCATCAAGGAAAACAAAATCTGGAAGGAAATACACCAAAAAGTTCACTGTAATAATTCTGAGTAGGAAAATTATGAGATAAGTTTTTAGAAATGTGTATTTTTAATAACATTGTTATACTTTCTCATTTAGGGAGGATTCACTAGCCCCAAATTATTATGACCATTAAATATGTATATTTATATATAATCCTAATACATTCTTAAAGGAGATTTCTGGAAGTCTAATTTAAATTGATGAGCCTGGTCGGGTGTAGTGGCTCATACTTGTAATCCCAGTGCTTTGGGTAGCCGAGGCAGGGGGAGTGCTTGAGGTCAGGAGTTTGAGACCAGCCTGGGCAACATGGCAAGAGCCCATCTCTAAAATTTTTAAAAATCATAAATAAAATAGACCAGGCACAGTGGCTCATGCCTGTAATCCCAGCACTTTGGGAGGCTGACGCAAGTGGATCACTTGTGGTCAGGAGTTCGAGACTAGCCTGGCCAACATGGTGAAACCCCATCTCTACTAAAAAAAATACAAAAATTAGCTGGGTGTGGTGGCACATGCCTGTAATCCCAGCTACTCGGGAGGCTGAGGCAGGAAAATTGCTTGAAACCAGGAGGTAGAGGTTGTAGTGAGCTGGGATCACACCACTGTACTCCAGCCTGGGTGACAGAGCAAGACTTGGTCTCAAAAAAATAAAGAAAAAAGTAAATTGGTGAACCTGTTTTTATATACTCATTTTTGAAGTGCACAGAGCTCCTCTTCCCTATATAGATACTGTTCCATTTCTCTTTATTTCCATCTCTAGTGCTCTAAAGACTTGATTTCCTCACCGCTCAGTTGTGAGAATAGTCGTAGCTGTATGCTGTATTTCCACGTAGATTCTTGGAGGGCTTTCTGTATGGGATTTATGACAGACTGAACTGAGGGCAAATTTGAAGGCCTGCCAAACACTTGCCATACTTCTCTTACAGCCAGAGAGTAATTCTAATGAGGAAAATTGGTATCTTTACTGCTTGCTCTCATTAGTTGTCGAATGGAGGTTATCTGTAGGGCAAAGCAGCTAGTCTGTGACCTGGCATGATCACGTGATTGTGGACGGCTCTCTGACTCCAGTGCCTGCAGCTCAGGTTTCTTCATTTCAGAATACTGCTTCCTTTTGTTGGCTTTCTGCTTTAATGATGAAAATGAGCATTTGATGGAACAGCCGAAACACGCTTTAACTTGCTCCTTGCTGAATCTATTGTATAATTACAGAAACCTACTGTTACATGTTTCATGTTCTGTTCTGCAGCCAGAGCACTGGGGCTTAAGCAATGATTTGGATGGATGTCGACCATGTGACTGTGACCTTGGGGGAGCGTTAAACAATAGGTAAGTGGAGCTCCACCTATGCTCTTGTCCTCAGCCTTCCAGGAAAGTCGTGACTTCTAGGAATGAGTGACATTCAATTGTTTCTCAAAAACATATGCAAAATATATTTTTACATGTCTTGATAAATGTATGTAGGTACCTCTATGGACTAGATTCCCAGTGATGGAACTGCTAAGTCAAAGTACATATGTATTGTTAATTTTAATAGAGAATGTTAGATTGTTCCAGACATACTGAACTAGTCTATTTTCCTATCACTTACAAAAGTACCTTCTCCCCCATCCCCAGCAACAATTGTTATCATCAACCATTTTATTTTTCAACAGTCTAAAAACATGGAAAATGGACTCCTGTTTTAATTTGTGTAGAGAATCTTTTCATTTTCTTTTTTTGCAACTTCCAAATCCATTAATGAAAATTACATAAAATCATGTTTAGCTCCTTAAATACGCTAGTATTCCTTGAATAAATGAAACATAAAGCTCCACCAGAAGCTATCAGAACACACATTTGGCAAGATGTTAAATCTGTGGGAGTTTAACCACCTTCGAGTCAAAGAGAATGTTGGTCTCTGTTCCTGGCTCAGAGTCAGAACATCTGGAACAGATAGTGTAAGTGACTGCTGAGAGAATAGACAGATGTTTCCCTGTGACCTTGAGTCTTCCCAGAGAGAACACTCTGAATTCGTTGAGCAAGCTTCATGTACTCAAAAACGGACTTTCTTTCCCAATTTATTTCCCAACACTATAGTAGTCTGCTGGGAAGGAATGAGGTTGTCAGCAGCAAGAACATGTTGTGTTTGTCCTCTTTATTTGGGTTTGTTCTGTTCGAGGTCATGCCATAGACTCAGTACAGCATGTAGCCTCTGAAATCCGGTGTGAATTTCTGTTCTTAGAAAACCTCCAGAGACGAGGAAGCTAGGATAATTCCATAAAAGCAGGGAAGAAGACGGAATGCTGTCTGCTTGTGGAATCACTTTTCTGACTTTCCTTTGTGACTTCCAGAACACATGTTGAATCCTTTAGTAAATGACTCCTCAATTCAAAGCTGTCATCACTCCTAAAGTCCTTCTTGATGAGATGAAAGTGGCATATGCAATTCCCCAAATTACATCATAAACTCAGGAATGTCCTATGGTTCTTAACCCTAAGTAATTTTTGTTCCTACACTCCCTTCCTCTTTTTCTCTATTCCACACACACTTCCTGTCTGTCTCCACCCACGCACAGGCCCTAGCCTGCCCTCTAATCTCTCCTGCAAAAATGTATAAAAACCAGAATGTATTCAACAAGAGAGTTTGGGAAGCAAAATTATGTAGTAAAGATCTTTAAAGCAGGTAATCATCTGATCTTTCCAGCATGATTGATGGGATGCCCTATCTTTAAGAATCATTGGCAGAGGGGAAAAAAAGAACATTTAAAGATGCCTTCTAGTCTGGTGACTCCAGAGTGTTTTATGGTGATCCTTTTCAAAGTTGTTTTCCCTCAAGAGGAATTTCCCCAGGAGCCCCTTAGGCAACTGAAGCACTGATTCTGCTGGGAGATCTGCACACATGCCACTGGGGAAATATTTGCTGGATGATTGGTTTGTTGCAATCACTCATCAAAACCTTTTACCTGATAATATTTCTTTGCTTTGCATTGGATACTTAGTAGGTACTGAATAAATGCTGATTGAGGAGAAGAATTGAAAAATAAAAGATTTCTAAGATGTTAAAAACTAGATACGTACTCCTTAGGAGAGGCAATCTCTAAATGTGATCCCAGACACTCCTTAGTTACTTTGGTGAGGGACAGAATTAAGCATAAAAATCACTGGAAGTGGTAAAAGCTTTAAGATGTGTTGTACAGTGAGCCGAATGGATTTTTGGTAGTATGACAAAAGTTTAATAATCCATGTCTATTACATTGACAACTAACCTGAACTTTGGAATAACTAAAGAAGTGGCCAGGCATGTTGGCTCACGCCTGTAATCCTAGCACTTTGGGAGGCTGAGGCGGCCAGATCACCTGAGGTCAGGAGTTCGAGACCAGCCTGGCCAACATGGTGAAACCCCGTCTCTACTAAAAATACAAAAATTAGCCAGGTGTGGTGGCACCTGCCTGTAATCTCAGCTACTCAGGAGGCTGAGGCAGGGAGAATCGCCTGAACCTGGAAAACAGAGGTTGCAGTGAGTCACACCATTGTACTCCAGCCTGGGTGACAGAGTGACTCTATCTCAAAACAAAAAAGTAAGACCTAATTAATTTAAATAATGTAACGGAAGCCAAGTTAATGAAGTTTTGCCTAGTAGATTACCTGTTTTAATGAAAAAGAATTGGCAGTGGTTGCTAGGTAAATGCTACTTGTAAATGTTTAATAACATTGAAAAATATAAACATTTTTACAGCATCCTTCAAAATTATTTTAACAATGAAATGTAGAGTCTTCATATCTGACTTGAAGCCCATCCCCCCCTTTTTTTTTTTTGAGGCAGAGTCTCACTTTGTCACCTAGACTGGGGTGCAGTGGCATGATCTCAGCTGACTGCAACCTCCGCCTTCTGGGTTCAAGCAGTTTTCCCACCTCAGCCTCCCGAGTAGCTGGGTCTACAGGTGCCAGCTACAACACTCAGCTAATTTTTGTATTTTTAGTAGAGATGGCGTTTCACCATGTTGGTCAGGCTAGTCTTGAACTCCTGACCTCAAGTGATCTGCTTGCCTCAACCTCCCAAAGTACTGGGATTATAAGCTTGAGCCACCATGCCTGACTCCACCTCTTTTTTGAACTTACCATGCTGAAGCCCCGAACCCTCCCTTGATGCATTACTTCTTCATCTCTTTTAACATTTATTTTGCTCTTACAGTTGTATTAAAAAGGTCTCTTTGGACAGGGATTAATGTCGTCTTTGTTTTTGCATCTCACTTGGCACCCAGCACGGTGGACCTGGCAGGTGCTCAATAAATAAGGGACTAAAATTTATTATGCTTCAAGTCCAGAACAGAAGTTAGTAGATATTTTTATCATTGTATTGAATGACTATGGTATAGCTAACCCTTTGTTAATTATAATCATGTACTGCATAATAACATTTCAGTCCAAGATGGACCACACATACAGTGGTGGTCCCATAAGATACTGTATTTTAACTGTAGCTTTTCTACATTTTGATATGGTTGAATACACAAATTCGTGCCGTTGTGTTACAATTGCCTGTGGTATTCAATACAGTAATATGCTGTACAGGTTTGTACCTTAGGAGCAATAGGCTATGCTATACAGCCTGGGTGTGTAGTAAGCTATATCATTTAGGTTTGTGTAAGTACACTCTATGATGGTCACACAACAACAAAATTGTCTAACAACACATTTCTCAGAACATATCCCCACCATTAAGTGGCACATGACTATACCGTGATAGAATGGGATTATAGAACATAGGTCCTACCGAAAAGGAAGTGTCCTAGCTGGGGGTGGGGAGGAATGCCACCCTGAGAAAATGAATGGTGCTGACTGAACACTGTGGTTGGTTATTATGAATGATGCTTTTTATGCTTTAATATTTTTCTGCCTAATTCCTTAGTAATAGAGAAAGGTTAAAATTCCATTTTCCCTATTCATCACCATTTAAATGAAATGGAATTTTTAAATGTTGTCAATTTCTATATTTATGATAAATCTGGTTTTTTTGGGGTTTTTTTTTTTTTTTTTTTTTTTTTTTTTTGAGACGGAGTCTCGCTCTGTTGCCCAGGCTGGAGTGCAGTGGCACCATCTCGGCTCACTGCAAGCTCTGCCTCCCGGGTTCATGCCATTCTCCTGCCTCAGGCTCCCAAGTAGCTGGGACTACAGGCACCCGCCACCACGCCAGGATAATTTTTTGTATTTTTACTAGAGACGGGGTTTCACTGTGTTAGCCAGGATGGTCTCGATCTCCTGACCTCATGATCTGCCTGCCTCAGCCTCCCAAAGTGCTGGGATTACAGGCATGAGCCACCACACCCGGCCATAAATCTATTTTTTTAAGAAATAATCTTGGCCTTCACCCACTGAGAAGACATAGGGCCTGTATTAGTTTTCTGTTGCTGCCATAACAAATGACCACAATTTGGTTGTTTGAAACAATATAAGTTTATTATTTTCCAGTTCTGTGTGTCAAATACAGTCTCAGTGGACCAAAATCACCATGTTGGTAGGGCTGCATTGTTTTTCTGAAGGCTCTAAAGGAGAATCTGTTTCCAGCTCATTTGGGTTGTTGGCAGCATTCTGCTCCTTGCAATCATAGGCTCAGGTTCCCCTTCTTTTGCTGGCTGGCATCTAAGGGCTATTCTTGGCCTCTAGAGCTACCCACATTCCTCGACTCATGGTCCCCTGTCTCCATCTTCAAAGCCACCACTGGGTCAAATCCTTCTCATGGCACAGCTCTCTGACCCACTTACTTCTCTGCCTGCCTCTCCAACTTTTAAGAATTTATGTGATTAGATGGGGCCTACCCAGATCATCCAATAATCTCTCCATCTCAAGATCCTTCCCTTAATCACATCTGCAAAGTCCCTTTTGCCACATGAGGTACCATCCCACAGATAACAGGGATGAGGATGTGGACATCTTTAGGGTCCATTATTCTGCCTCACACAGGGCCTTACTTATTTTATGTCCTTATTGTCCCTTACTGATTTAACGAATTGAATCTCTAGTTTACAGAGAAATTTGTAGAGAATACATAAAACTTTAAACTGTACCATTTCTATCAGATGTGATTTTTACTTGAACACAGGAGATAGTAATTACATGGAATAAATCATTGGTATCACAGTGAAGAAGAGGATTTGAGCTTGAGTTTTGAAAGCTGAGATTTGAAAGGTACAAATGGTAAGCAGGGGAGGGCCTCCTAGCTGGGAGGGAAAAGATGGGTAAAGGCACAGAGATGGGAATGACTGTAGCAAGGTCGAGATTTGGCCTGATCTTGACCATCTCTGCTCACATTCTCCCATCACCCTCTTTGCTCTTGTTATTCCTGTCCTCTCTCTCCCTGTCAAGTCCTCTCCAGGCTTTAAGGACACCTCTTTCATGACGCCTCCCTCAGTCTCCTCAATCAGATGAATCATATCTTCTTCTCCCATAGTGCTTTGCTTGTAACTCTATCAATGCATAGGTCCTTACTGCATTTTGATTTGTTGCATTGGTTAATTTCTTTATTGTTTATCCCCAATTAGACTGTAAGTTCTTTAGGACAGGGACTTTTTTTTTTTTCTCTCTATTTCTCTTTCTGTATATCATTTAGCCAGAAATAATAGACTTACTGAGGAATAAGGATTCATTCAGAACAAAGTTCACAATGGACTAAAATGTGAGGGTACCTGCACTGGGAAGCAAGGCTGCTAGGGCCAATATTTGCTCAGTAAATATTTGCTGAAGAGTATGAGGTGTGTGGCTCATTGGAAAGCAGAGTCAGCACCAGAAAGAGAAGCCATTTTCAGAGGTCATGGAGGCTGCAGAAAGCCAGGCAGAGGGCATCATAACTTGATATCATAAGAAACAATTGTGGGTTTTCGTGAAATAATGCAAGCAGTGCTGTGGGAAGATCGGTTAGCCCATGGTAGACAGGATGGACTAAGCAGAAGAAGGAGAAGAGTTTGAGAGGTCAGTTTAGGAGACTGTTAGAGTAAGAGGTATGGGGTGATGCCATCCTGGATGGAGGCAGTGGCAATGACAGTGAGAGGAAGCTGCTAAGTTGAGAAACATTTTGAAGTAAAACTTGAATATTGGGATAAAGGTAAGAGAAGGTGATGTCTCACCTATACCATGAGAAGAATTTTAAATCTAGTGGCAGAAACAGCAGAGCTGAAGATAAGAAATCAGTGTGGGAGGTGATGATCTGTTTGGGACAAGATGAATTAGAGATGACAGCTGGCCAGTCCATGAAAATGTCCCATGGATGACTGAGAATAGAGAAGCAGAGCGCAGCAAGCTGCTGGATCCTGAGAGCTGGAGGGTGAGGGCCATCTGCATAGCAAAGCCACGAGAATGAGTTCACTGAAGGAGCCAGTCTTGAAATTGGAGCCATGCCTATCTGTGATGACAATTCAAGCCTGTGGACAGAGACTTGTGATTGGCAGGGCCGCTGTTAAGGGAATTTTTTTCACATGATTGGCTCTCATGGAGCCATTCCTTGTTTAGAATTGTGCTGCAGATAGAGGCAACACTGGGAGTCTGCTGGTGCCTTTGTCCTCACCTTCATTTGCTCGTTCTCTAATGGCCGCGCATGAAGGTCTAGTTGTTTTCTCCTTTGGTGGTTCACGTTTTGGATATTTGTTCTCTCAGTAAACATTTGGGGAGGAAATAATTTTCTTTTGTCCATATGATGTAATGTCTGATGCCTGAATTTCTTAAAATAGCTTTTGTTCATGGACCGTGCCAAAAGAGGGCTAGGTCCTAATTAGAACAAGCTTTCCTCTCCTGGGAATTGGCTATGGGACGTTAAGAATTCCTATTCCTGGCTGGGCGCAGTGGCTCACGCCTGTAATCCCAACACTTTGGGAAGCTGAGGCAGGCAGATCACGAGGTCAGGAAATCGAGACTGGCCTGGCCAATATGGTAAAACCCAGTCTCTACTAAAAATACAAAACTTAGCCAGGTGTAGTGGCGGGCGCCTATAGTCCCAGCTACTCTGGAGGCTGAGGCGGGAGAACAGCTTGAACTCAAGAGGTGGAGGTTGCAGTGAACCGAGATCCTTCCACTGTACTCCAGCCTGGACGACAGAGCGAGACTCCGTCTCGAAAGCAAAAACAAACAAAAAAATAATTCCTATTCCTGTAGTATAACAATATGATACACAGAAAGAGGACTTCAGCTATGCTGTGGCAGGGCCGTTTAGGATTTTATTTTATATATTTATTTATTTTGAGATGAAGTCTTGCTCTGTCTGGAGTGCAATGGCATGATCTCGGCTCACTGCAACTCCCACCTCCCGAGTTCAAGTGATTCTCTTGCCTCAGCCTCCCAAGTAGCTGAGATTACAGGTGTGTGCCCCTATACCTGGCTAATTTTTTGTATTTTAAGTAGAGACGGGGTTTCACCATGTTGGCCAGGCTGGTCTCAAACTCCTGACCTCAGGTGATCCACCCGCCTTGGCCTCCCAAAGTGTGGGATTACAGCCGTGAGCCACTGCGCACCCAGCCTTGGGACAATTTTAATAAGTCTGTGAGTGCAAAGTCTTCCTGTGAGTTGCAACTTGCCTTAGGTACCTTATTTAAAACTTTGGGATGGGAAAAAAAGAATCTTGAGAAGGGGTTAAAGTAACAATTCCAAACCACAGCTCATTTTTAAGTGAAATAAAAATGGATACATGTAATTTGAGTTTTATTTTGTATACAAAATTATGATACTAATAAAAAGGACATAAGCTGAGAACAGAAGTTTCACTCTAGTTGCCCAAGCTGGAGTGCAATGGGGTGATCTCAGCTCCCCTCAACCTCCACCTCCCGGTTCAAGCGATTCTCCTGCCTCAGCCTCCCGAGTAGCCGGGATTACAGGCATGTGCCACCACGCCTGGCTAATTTTGTATTTTTAGTAGAGATGAGGTTTCTCCATGTTGGTGAGGCTGGTCTTGAACTCCTGACCTCAGGTGATCCGCCTGCCTTGGCCTCCCAAAGTGCTGGGATTACAGGCATGAGCAACCGCGCCCAGCTGCTTTTCTTATATTTAGCATAGCATAGCCAATGGAAAGGGGGAAGAGAGACACAAGATGCAGAAGTAAAAATCACAGAATTTGATTCCTAATGGAGTGTGAAGAAAGAATCTGGAGAACTTCTAATTTCTGACTTGGTTAACTCAGCAGGTGGTAGCACCTTCACCCTGATAGAGACCATGGGAGGGATTGAGGCCTTCTGTTTTAGATCCATTGGTTCAGGATGCCTCTGGGACAGCCAAGCTGGAGATGTTCTTCAGGGAGCTGGATATTTGAGCCTAAATCTCAGGAAATAAGCAAAAGATTTAAGATGCCAAAGCAAGAAAGTTTGGGATGTCGAAAACCTCCATGTGATGTGGATGGAGTGTCAGTCAAGAGAGGGCAAGGGAGGTAAAACCGAGAAGACCAGGTTCTCAGCCATGCTTTTGGAGTTTGGGATTAATCCATAGGCACTATTTTTTTCCACATATGTATTTTCTGAAGAAAACAAGAACATGCTATGTATTTGGCCCTGTGTACTGAGTAATGGCAGCTATAGGGCTGCTTCTGGCGGGTTGACTCGGGTGACCATGAACTCAGTTGACCTGGCTCCTCCTCCCTTCCAGTTGCTCTGCAGAGTCAGGCCAGTGCTCATGTCGGCCTCACATGATTGGACGTCAGTGCAATGAAGTGGAACCTGGTTACTACTTTGCCACCCTGGATCACTACCTCTATGAAGCAGAGGAAGCCAACTTGGGGCCCGTGAGTAGGGGAGTGCGTGGCAGGTCGGTAAAGCAGTGTTTTGGGGTGTAGTGGAACATACATGCTTTGTAAAGAGTCCATTTCAGAAGCATTTTTATAGCTTTGTCAGTGAGCACAAAATAAGGATCAGGACCATGCCTTCATGAGAGCAGTCATATTTAAAGCTAAGTAAATCTATAACTCACAAATTGGCTTTGGAGCATTCACTGAAAAGGCTTTTGGTTGGTTGAAGAAATTTGTCTTTCCAAGAAACTTTTCTTCTCCCTACTTATGCTCCAAAGTTATCAACCTAACATGGTAAATACTGAGGCAAGGATATTGTTTCATCTATTCATCCCCAAATTTAATGACTTTAAATGTATGCCTGGCTCATGAGTTGGGGTGGGCTGAAACAGCTGGAGGCTGGCTGGGCATTTCTCTCCATACGACCTTTCTTTCTTTCTTTCTTTTGAGATGGAGTTTTGCTCTTGTTGCCCAGGCTGGAGTGCAGTGGCGCCATCTTGGCTCACCACAACCTCCGCCTCCTGGGTTCAAGTGATTCTCCTGCCTCAGCTTCCTGAGTAGCCGGGATTACAGGCATGCACCACCATGCCCAGCTAATTTTGTATTTTTAGTAAAGACAGGGTTTCACCATGTTGGTCAGGCTGGTCTCGAACTCCTGACCTTAGGTGATCTGCCCGCTTTGGCCTCCCAAAGTGCTGGGGTTACAGGCGTGAGCCACCATGCCTGGTGATAGTGAGATTTCTTAGATGGCTTCTGGCTTCCAAAAAGAGGAAACAAGCTGCCAGGTCTCTTAAAGCTTGGACTCAGAAGTCCTAGAAAGTTCCTCACGTTCTGTTGGTCACAAGTCACAAGGACAGCCCGGATTCGTGGAAAGGATAACATAGTTTGCACCTCTTGCTGGTTAAGGCCACACATGGATACATACAGATACAGGGAATGAAAGAGTTGATCACAGCCATTTTTGGATATGACCAACAACAGGTATTAAAAAAATAACCTTGTAAACAGTTAATCAGAATTAACTCATCAGTTGTGAACATTCATTATCATATCAAGTTTCTTTACTTGAAAATGGAGCCTAAAACTAATGCCAATATGAGAGACAGAAATCCACTAGATATTGGACTAACCTTGTGGAGAATCTGGGAAGCACCTTATGATTCCTAGACTTGCTTATAACGGCAGGTGTGATGTTCTCTTTTTTCCTTTATGCTTATTCTCCTGGTCGTATCAAATAAGGTATATCCCAAGCCTTTGAGTACCATCTCCAGTGTCCCAAGACTACTCCAACCACAAAACTAAAAAGGAACCAGTTTCCTGTTTGGATATCAAAAACTTTTTACAATCTATTAGGGGAGATTTGACTATAAAAAATAGACATAAGGTAGCAACCGTTTTTGAATCTTTGGGTGACTTCGGGTTTCTTTGACTATTGAAAGTTATTGAATTCCATTTCAAATAAAGAATAACCATTTTTTTGCCATGTCCTCAGGGGGTTAGCATAGTGGAGCGGCAGTACATCCAGGACCGGATTCCCTCCTGGACTGGAGCCGGCTTCGTCCGAGTGCCTGAAGGGGCTTATTTGGAGTTTTTCATTGACGACATACCATATTCCATGGAGTATGACATCCTAATTCGCTATGAGCCACAGGTAAAGAAACCACTCAGTGGACTGGTGGAGGAGGGAGGGGAGAAATCAGTAGAAAAATAGTACTTCTAATGGGTATTATATATAGTTGTGAAATATGGAAGTTGCATCAGAACAGGTGAGATTCTGACAGTCTCACCTCCTCCATGGAAGTTAAAATGTACCATTTTCTTTCTTTCTTTCTATTATTATTATTATTATTATTATTATTATTATTATTATTATTGAGTCTCACTGTGTTGCCCAGCCTGGAGCGCAGTGGTACAATCTCGGCTCACTGCAACCTCCGCCTCCCAGGTTCAAGCAATTCTCCGCCTCAGCCTCCTGAGTAGCTGGGATTACAGGCATGTGCCACCATGCCTGGCTAATTTTTGTATTTTTAATAGAGATGGGGTTTCGCCATGTTGGCCAGGCAGATCTCGAACTCCTGACCTCAGGTGATTCGCCTGCCTCAGCCTCCCAAAGTGCTGGGATTACAGGCGTGAGCTACCACACCCAGCCAAAATGTACCGTTTTCTTGAATCCAGTTTCTCAAACATAGTGATCTTTTGTGAGGCACTCAACCTTTCTGAGGACTGAGGTGGTGATGAGGATGTATGAGATCCTCTCCTTCCCTCACAGCCTGGCTGTCCAGTGACAGACTGAAGCCCCGAATTGTAATGAAAGACTGAAGGTGGCGGTGCAACAGCAGAGAGATGCATGGTCCTAGAAGATGGGCATGCACCAGCCAGCCCGAGCCAGGGCTACCAAAATGTTTTCCTAGAGAATCAGAGCGAGGCCTTAAAGTGTGAATGGAATTGTGGAAAGCTGGCACAAAAGTAAGAAATAGTGTGAGTGGAAAAGAGAAGGGAGGGTTTTGTTTTTATTGAGAATCGTTCCACGTAGCTTGATGAGAGATATGGTTGGAGATGCTGTTGGCAAAAATACTTGGATTAGTAAAGGAATTTGGACTATAATATTCACAGGAAGCTGTTGAAGCATTTCAAGCAGGGGATTGTCATTATCTGAGATGCTTTAAAGTGGACTGAAAGGGACATTGGGAAGAGGCAGAGAACAGTTGAGAGGTGTTTCAGCATCCAGGGTAGAAGGGATTTAGGCTGGAACCAGGAGAGTAGCAGACGTAGCAGTAAAGAGGAAAGGGAAAAGCAACTGTTTGTTTTCCATTTCAACTTGGCAATTGATTGATTTGGAGAGGTCTTTTTATAAACAGGCAGTGGTGGACTAACCATCTTTTCACTGTTTGTTTCTTATTCTAGCTACCCGACCACTGGGAAAAAGCTGTCATCACAGTGCAGCGACCTGGAAAGATTCCACCCAGCAGCCGATGTGGTAATACCATCCCTGATGATGACAACCAGGTGGTGTCATTATCACCAGGCTCAAGGTCAGTGTGACAGTGGTGTGGCAGCTCTACAGACTTCATATGCAAATTAGTATTTTTCTAATATTTTGTGAGTTTTCAAGTCACTATTTCAGAGCCAGACGTTGACTGCTGACTTTTTTCCTTTGGAATTATTGATGCAGAGCTTTGTTCTTAATTTTTATTTTTTGGATGCATGAAGGTTGACTTTCGTTGTTGTCTTTCTTTTTTGTTCGGGGGCAGATATGTCGTCCTTCCTCGGCCGGTGTGCTTTGAGAAGGGAACGAACTACACGGTGAGGTTGGAGCTGCCTCAGTACACCTCCTCTGATAGCGACGTGGAGAGCCCCTACACGCTGATCGATTCTGTAAGTGTGAGATCGCTTCTGGCATATGCAGGAAAGCCTGGGCGGAAAGTGCTCAGCTGCTCCTGGGGTGTTGTGTTGAGGCGTAATGCTGAGGCCAGCGCTTAAGCAGAATCAGCCTTTCTTGCCTCCGAGGTCACTTTGCTTACACTCCACCCCGTGGAAAGGATTTATTCCTTCTAAAAATATAAAATGTCTTTAAAAAAAAAATAGTATTTCACTGGGCCTAGTGACTCACACCTGTAATCCCAACACTTTGTGATGCTGAGACAGGAGGATCGTTTGAGGCCAGGAGTTCAAGACCAGCCTGGGCAACAAAGCAAGACCCCATCTCTAAAATAAAAATAGCATTTCAAAAGCCATCAAGCTGTGTAAAATATATCTAAAATTTCCTGCCAAGAGTATTTAGGAATAGGGAGGTTTATGCTTTATTTAATGAGTCTAATGATTTCTGTTCAAGGGTCAAAGAAGCATTTGGGTTTTTTCCACGTTTGCTTGCTTAACCCCATGCCATGGGGCACCACTGTAAGGATGTTTGACTGTTGTCATTTCTTCACAGCTTGTTCTCATGCCATACTGTAAATCACTGGACATCTTCACCGTGGGAGGTTCAGGAGATGGGGTAGTCACCAACAGTGCCTGGGAAACCTTTCAGAGATACCGATGTCTAGAGAACAGCAGAAGCGTTGTGAAAACACCGATGACAGATGTTTGCAGAAACATCATCTTTAGCATTTCTGCCCTGTTACACCAGACAGGCCTGGGTAGGTATTGCTTGGCAGCTGCAGCAGCTGCTGTTTCTGGCTCTGAGTATACCTGGCACATGAAGTGCAGTGGAGTGCCTGCCCTGTAGCCCTGTGTTAGGCAGCAGAAGGGAAATAGTGTCTTAGTTACTGTGTGTCTTTATCTTTTTAAGTAATATTTTAGCGATAGAGCACCACTGAAGATGGAATCGATATTCAAGAAATATGCAAATAACAGGTGATCAGGGGAAAAGTCCATGAGGATAAAGCATTTCCATAAGCAGGGGTAATGAGTGGGGAATGGAATCAGAGAAGCATCAATGACTGAAATGTGTATTTTTCTCTTTGAAAGGTCAGACCATCCTCTGAAGGTCACTAGGCTTTGGTCTAATGTCCTGTGATATTTGAGCTTTGAAGGCAAGGGGAGAAAACGTTAATGACCTCCTGCCTAGAAAAACTGCTTTGATCTGCCAACTCTGTCTCCCTTTTCTTCCCTTCCGCTCATCATAGGGATGACACTGTTTTAAACCAGAACTCTGAATAAACCAAAGTAGTAAAGGAGAAAGGATCAGGGAGAGCCTGTTGATATGCTGCTCCGTTTCATGGGTTCTGACCTCTCTTTACCCACAGCTTGTGAATGCGACCCTCAGGGTTCATTGAGTTCCGTGTGTGATCCCAACGGAGGCCAGTGCCAGTGCCGGCCCAACGTGGTTGGAAGAACCTGCAACAGATGTGCACCTGGAACTTTTGGCTTTGGCCCCAGTGGATGCAAACGTAGGTTCCTCAAAAGCATTGTTATGCATTCATTCAGATTAACTCAGCCATTGTGGCAGGGTTCCTTGGCTGCAGAGCCGATGCCTCCCTCCTGAAGTTGATCACACCAACCCATGAGCATTCTGAATTGGGAATAGGGTGCTTATAAAAGGGGCATGTTTCCATTGAATGAGTTTCTCAAGGCAGTTCCTTGTTTGCCTGTTTCTTTAGCTTGTGAGTGCCATCTGCAAGGATCTGTCAATGCCTTCTGCAATCCTGTCACTGGCCAGTGCCACTGTTTCCAGGGAGTGTATGCTCGGCAGTGTGATCGGTGCTTACCTGGGCACTGGGGATTTCCAAGTTGCCAGCCCTGCCAGTGCAATGGCCACGCCGATGACTGCGACCCAGTGACGGGGGAGTGCTTGAACTGCCAGGACTACACCATGGGTCATAACTGTGAGAGGTATGCAGACGCTGAAAGTAAGGAGAATGCAATGATCTCCGGCTGAGCAGACAGCATCTTAGACCAGCCACAGAATTCATCTCCACCAGGTTTCAGCTCACTCATTCATTTCTAACCACTTCATTATTTTTTAGGATCTTGTTTATCTATCTAGTATGTATTGAGTTTACATCCTCTATGTGCCAGGCACCGTTCTGGTGCTGGAGATACCACAGAGAACAAAACTGACACGAATCTGTCCTCTTGGAGAGTCACCCTAGAGCTTACCATAGGGCTGTATAGAAATTCTGTCTGTCTCAGCAGATTCTGACCGAGGATGAGAGTTGTGAAATGCTCCTGCCTAATTTAGGCGAAAGGAGAAACTAATCCAAATGGGATTAGTCATTTTAAATAGCTTTGTTTTTCAGAACACTTTATGCAACCACAGTTTCCGGGAGACTCTATAAAACATGCCTAAGTAGATCTGTTCTCCAGTTAGCAAATGTCAGTTGAATAATCATTATGGATGTGCTAGATATATAGTAAGAAAAGGAGAGAGAATGTGCCTCCATAACATTAATAGGATAGCTCAATAGACAAAAAATAGTCCATAAGAAAAAATTACCTGCTGACTTATACTGTTCATTACTAATTAAGAAATACAGACAGTACTGTTAGAAATGGCTTTTTGGGGGTAATAGTCCGCACCTTTTCACTGTGATAAATTTTCTCTCTTCCAACATCCATTCGCCCTATAGAAGATACTTGTTTTTAAAAGTTACTCGTGAAACACTGCAGCAAGTGCTTCAGTCAGTGGTGAAGTTACTCACGAGACAAAGGAGAAATTGTTAGTGAAACACTGAGTATGTGATTAACTTTTGGCATGAAGATGTTCATGGAGGCAAACATGTGGCTCTTGGCTCAATGCTAGAACGGTATTCAAGAATAAAAATTATCCCTTCCAACCTTAAAATTATGTTGTAAAAAGATAGCAAGGACACAGTTATACAAGAGTGAAAGGAGGAAATTAATATACTGGGGTCATCTTTTTCTTTTCTGCCCTGTTTTCCATTATTGTGTTTTCAAAGAGAGCTGGAGAATACGAGAGAAAGACAGGAGAAAACCAAATTAACAGGGAGCAGAGAGAGGAGGGGTAACAGAGGTAAACAGCAAAGGGGGCTGCCACAATGCTGATTCAGAATCAGCATTTGTTCAAACTGTGGAATGCATTTGAACAAACATCATGTCAGAATGGCATAGTTGATATCTGTGACCAGCTTTGGATTTTGTAAAGGGTTTTGAGAATGAGAAAGGGTGTGGGAGAAGGAAGATTTTTAATTTTAGGTTTGGGTGGCAAACACTTGATTTTAAGTATTTGGAATTTTACTATCTAGTTTGAGCCAGTTTCTCATCATTCTTTTTTCTCATTCCAAGATAACCACAGTTTCAATCCTGTGAATTTATAAAGAAACTCTACACTTAGATTGTTCCCAAGGGGAGGCAAGAAATGAACAATTTCTATCATGATGTATTTGGATTGCCTCCAAAAGACTTGAGAAACAAATTGAATTGGAAATCCTTGGACCTCAGTTCCTGGCCCAATTCTGCTTCTAACTTGCTTTCTAACCTTGGGTGAGTTAGGATATCCAGCTTTAGAACATTTTTTTTGAGACGGAGTTTCACTCTTGTTGCCCAGGCTGGAGTTCAATGGCACAATCTTGACTCACCATAACCTCCGCCTCCCAGGTTCAAGCAATTCTTCTGCCTCAGCCTCCCAAGTAGCTGGGACTACAGGCTTTTTGTTGTTGTTGTTTGTTTTAAGATGGAATCTCATTCTGTCACTCAGGCTGGAGTGCAATGGTGCAATTTCAGCTCACTGCAACCTCCATCTTCCGGGTTCAAGCGATTCTCCTGCCTCAGCCTCCCCAGTAGCTGGGATTACAGGCACGTGACACTATGCCTGGCTAATTTTTTGTATTTTTAAGAGAGATGGGGTTTCACCATGTTGGCCAGGCTGGTCTCGAACTCCCAATCTCAGGTGATCCACCCACCTCAGCCTCCCAAAGTGCTGGGATGAGCCACTTTACAGGGGTGAGCCACCGCACCTGGCCAGAATATCCAGCTTTTCGTAAGTAGAATAGCTAGGTTGGATTAGATTGTCTCCAAAGTTCCTTCAAGATGTTATGTTGAAGGAAATTAAAAAGTAATCTAATTACCATTCATCTTGACAAGCAGGCTAACATAGTAAAAGAATGTATTGCTAAAAGGACACCGAGTTCAACTTCTAGCTCATTATTTAACTAGTTGTATAAACTCTGAGGATCCTTTGACCTCCATGTATTTGTTATCTTTAAAGAGTAGGATTGACGTGTTGGATGTGGGAACTAATAAGTAACATGCCCCATCCCTGCCTGAGTTTGGAACCACCTGAGAGACAAACACAGGGGCTACACAGCTGGACAGCACCCCGTCACCCCCTCAGCTCCAGTACTGGGAAAAGCTGGGTTGTAGGACATGGCTTTAGACCTGTGGCCACCGTGGGCTTGCCAACACATCACCCCTCCCAGGCATAGGCAGAGGCTGACAGGTATAAGCCACCCCTGGGAGGACAGACCCTGTAACACAAGGAGGGAGCAGAACTGAATGGTCAGGACAGGCAGACAGCTGATGGAACAATCAAGTGCACATGGGGAGAGGTGGCTCATCCTCTGGGGAACAGTGAGTGAGGGGCCAGGTGAGGCCATGGGTGTCACTCGAACGCAGTGGTCCTGCAAGTAGGATCCCTGGATCAGTAGCATCAGTATCACGGGGACCTACTGAATCAGAAAGTCGGTGGGAGGAGCCCAGTCATCTGTTTCAGGTGATTCTGATTGAAGCTAAAGCGTGAGAACCATGGTTCCCATAGTAAATCTTCCACATGAAAACATAAAGAGAGGTGGGCAGATCACCTGAGGTCAGGAGTTTGAGATCAGCTTGACCAACATGGTAAAACCCCGTCTCTACTAAAAATACAAAAATTAGGCTGGGTATGGTGGCTCACCCCTGTAATTCCAGTACTTTGGGAGGCTGAGGCGGGTGGATCACCTGAGATCAGGAGTTCAAGACCAGCCTGGCCAACATGGTGAAACCTGTCTCTACTAAAAATACAAAAATTAGCCAGGTATGGTTGGTGGGTGCCTGTAATCCCAGCTACTCGGGAGGCTGAGGCAGGAGAATCGCTTGAACCGGGAGGTGGAGGTTGCAGTGTGCTGAGATCGTGCCACTGCACTCCAGCCTGGCAACAGAGCGAGATTCCATCTAAAAAACAAAAAAAAAATTTAGCCGGGTGTGGTGGCATGTGCCTGTAGTCCCAGCTACTTGGGAGGCTGAGGCAGGAGAATCACTTGAACCCGGAAAACAGGTTGCATTGAGCTGATATAGCGCCACTCCAGCCTGCGTGACAGAGCAAGACTTTGTCTCAAAAAAAAGAAAAGAAAAAGAAAAAGTGAGTGGAGAAGAGTGTGCCCAAACAGAACAGTTTTCACGACTTTCCTTGGAACAGGTTTCTTGGAACTGTGGGATCATGGCCTGATCTCTTCTGTGACTGATGCAGGTGCTTGGCTGGTTACTATGGCGACCCCATCATTGGGTCAGGAGATCACTGCCGCCCTTGCCCTTGCCCAGATGGTCCCGACAGTGGACGCCAGTTTGCCAGGAGCTGCTACCAAGATCCTGTTACTTTACAGCTTGCCTGTGTTTGTGATCCTGGATACATTGGTAAGTCGTGTGCAGACTTTGGGAGGCAAAGAGGGAGGAAAAGATGTCTTTATGAGTTCGTTGTTAATGAGAAAAAGAGATGCAAAGTGAATCAATTAAGACCACTTTTATAATCTTTAATTTAAAATTAAAGTTAGAAGAGATGCTCTTTTCCTATTTGACACATAGGGTAGAGTCAATTCATGAGCCTCTGATAAGAATGTTATAACACAAAGCAGGAGAGCAAGCTCGTGGAAATCTGGAAACCCTGTGGAACACTTTTCTGTTATTAAACATTAGAAAGATTAACTTACATTTTACTCCTGCCTTTCTTTATCCAACTCCTAGCAAAAGTATCTCAAAGCTGTCAGGTGACCAAATAGTGGTCAGAAGAAAGAAAAGAGTATCATCCAGGGAATCACCAGATGGCGGAATATATTCTTCACTGTTATGATACTCACATTATCTACCAAGATTCAATGACTCTAGCTGGGTTGTAAAAAACTCCCTTTTATTTCATCCTTGAAGCCACTGTTACAAATACTACTTATGCTTATACGTAGCTCAGTAAATGTTTTTTGCATATACTTTCAGCATTTCTTAGGGAAATTGGTCATCATTAAAGATCTCATTTTTCAGGTTGCTCACAGAGGAGTGGTAACTTTTCAGTCTCTGTAATTCTTGAATTAGGCCATGTGTGGTGGCTCATGCCTGTAGTTGCAGCACTTTGGGAGGCTGAGGCAGGCGGATTGCTTGAGCCCAGGAGTTACAGACCAGCGTGGGCAAGATGGCGAGACACCCTCTCTCCAAAAAAAAAAAAAAAAAAAAAAATTTACAAAATTAGTCAGGTGTAGTGCTGCAAACCTGTAGTCCCAGCTGCTGGGAAAGCTGAGGCGGGAGAATTCCTAGAACCCAGGAATTCAAGGCTGCAGCGAGCTATTATCATGTCACTGCATTCCAGCCTGGGTGGTAAAGCAAGGCCCCATCTCTTAAAAAAATGTAATCCTTGGATTAGGATTTTAACATGAAGCTACACTTCACATTGTTTGTTAGTTTGCTCCCACCCTGTGTGCTCAGAAGCTAAAGTCCCATGTGCTAGGACCCTTCTCATAACTGTCCATACCCGCTGTGGCCTCTGAGGCAGCTGCAGCACTGTTAGAGGCTACAAAATACTAGATTGGCGCAAAAATGACCGTGGTCTTTGCCACTGAAAGTAATACTGCCTTCCCCTCACAATTCAAGCCTATTCTTTCCCCTTCGGATGCGATCACCCTGGGGTCTGTAAATCGCGCAGTGGAGATGAAGCACTGCCACGGTCAGCTGTCTCTAGGCATGAGTGTCGGTGCACTGGGAAGCTTTTGGTCAATAAGCTAAACATCTTGTGCTTGGTTTTATCGGGTGACAGGTTCCAGATGTGACGACTGTGCCTCAGGATTCTTTGGCAATCCATTGGAAGTTGGGGGGTTGTGTCAGCCTTGCCAGTGTCACAACAACATTGACACAACAGACCCAGAAGCCTGTGACAAGGAGACCGGGAGGTGCCTCAAGTGCCTGTACCACACGGAAGGGGAACATTGTCAGTTCTGCCGGTTTGGATACTATGGTGACGCCCTCCGGCAGGACTGTCGAAGTAAGATGCACATTTATTCTGCCTGCTCCTTAGAATGACTCCCACCTTTTTTTTTTTATTATTATTATCAGCAGATTTTATTCTTCCTGTATTTATTTCACTTGGGAAAACATTTGTTCAGAGAGGTAAAATTTCACGTTCAACTAAGGAAAGATGAGACCAAATTTTTTTTCTCTTTCACTTTTTCTTTTCTTTCATTTTTTCTTTTTTTTTTTTTTGAGACAGAGTCTCACTGTGTCACCCAGGCTGGAGTGCAATGGCATGATCTCAGCTTACTACAAACTCTGCCTCCCAAGCAGCTGGGATTACAGGCGCCTGCCACCACACCCAGCTAATTTTTGTATTTTTAATAGAGATGAGGTTTCACCATGTTGGTCATGTTGGTCTCGAACTCCTGACCTCAAGTGATCTACCCACCTCGGCCTTCCCAAGTGCTGGGATTACAGGCGTGAGGCATTGCGCCAGGCCATGTTTATTTTTTTCTTTACATCCACACTTTCTAGCAGGACTGAGGTCTCAAGATGTGACTTGGTGCCTGGGAGAGACAACAGGAAAGAAAAACCATGTAGCTGTCCCCATGATAAATGGCATCCAGTAGAGGGTATTGATGGTATGCTTTGCCCATGAACTTGCTGGTTGGATGGACTTTGAAATCCTAAATACCCACTGTGGTCCCACCTTTTCTAGTTGCATTGATGGAATAGAGCCTTCCAGCTTAAGGAAGAGAAAGAAGTAGCATCTCTAACATTTCTCTTTTGGAACTCTTTGTTTCTCTCTTATCAAGAGATCAAGTAGCATTTCCTCCTGCTGCAGCTGCACAGCCACCAGGCTCCTGGCTTTGTTTATACAGACATGTGTGGAATGCTAGGGACCAGCAGGACTGGATTCCTTAAAGCCTTAGTAGCTTAAAGGGCTTTTACCTGCTATGTCCGACACGTTTATTACTGCTGTTCCCTGCCAAGAGTTTGAAATTATTAGATATCTCAATTCCCACTGGCATTTTTTTTTTATTATTTCCAGTTAAACCTTCAATTTGAAAATGACTCACCAGCATCTTGTCAAATCTGTGTATTTTGAACATACTTTTAGGTGAAATGTATCATTGTGTGTATCTGGGAAATGTCAGAACTGTGTAAGACATCATGAGAACTTCTAAACAACAATAATTTTAGCTTTCTTTTTGAATCACCTCCATTTCTTTCCTTCTTTGCATTTCAAGGTCAGGATCTGAAGTGGGAACATCTTAGCGTTTAGATGTGGCTAACGTCTGCATGCCTGTGTATTTGGGAGTGTGACAATAAGTAAATGTGATGTTCTTTTTCAGAGTGTGTCTGTAATTACCTGGGCACCGTGCAAGAGCACTGTAACGGCTCTGACTGCCAGTGCGACAAAGCCACTGGTCAGTGCTTGTGTCTTCCTAATGTGATCGGGCAGAACTGTGACCGCTGTGCACCTAATACCTGGCAGCTGGCCAGTGGCACTGGCTGTGACCCATGCAACTGCAACGCTGCTCATTCCTTCGGGCCATCTTGCAATGAGGTGAGGGACTGCTGCTGGGGATGATGCCTTTATGAGCCCAGGGGTCAGCTTATGGTGACTTTGCCCCAGTTAGAGCAAGGCCCCAGGGCACATGGCTTGGCAAACACAGCGTGGCCTGGATCTCAGACCTCATTTGTACCCCTTGGCTGGGTCTACATAACGGTGCACAGACTCCCCATCAGACACACCCATAGCATTTCAATAGAGGGTCCCAGCTGCAGATGCAGACTCACATAAGAATAGACAAGGGTGTGCTATTTCTCTTCTTCTCTTCAGTACCTGGCCGCTGAAGCAGACTTTTTTCTTAGCTTCTCAACTTGAAAGGAACCAATTAGCCATACCCAGCATTGTAAAAAGTGCTGTTGTTTCCTGACACATACTAAGGAGGACATACTCCCTAAGTCAGGCGAGTCAAAGGTGGCCCAGGATTGTGGCTGATCTGTGAGAATAAAAGTGAGGAAACAGGTAAATAAATAACAATATGCCACAGACCTTTCCAAGCCCTGTTGCAAAAGAGCAGTTAGATGCTGACATGGGGCTCTCGACACCTACGATCGAAGCGGGAGGCCCTTTTCCTAGTCAATGGAGACTTTCTCAGGTGAACAGTTCATTCCCACTTCTAATTGGCAGCTAGAAAAAAAAGATGACAACTGGCTTCTGGCTTGAAGCCTGCTTGACTAAGGTCTGTGTTCTGGCCACAGTTCACAGGGCAGTGCCAGTGCATGCCTGGGTTTGGAGGCCGCACCTGCAGCGAGTGCCAGGAACTCTTCTGGGGAGACCCTGACGTGGAGTGCCGAGGTGAGGTGCGGGCGTTCTCACGTTGACTTCATCAGAGAGTGGAGGGAACGGGGTTTCTGCAAGAGCCTTCTGTAAATTATAAAACACAGTACAAATTAACGTGTCGATAAGAACCTGTATTTAATTGCAAAATAAATTAACACTGATTGTTTAAAAAACAATCTAACAAATCAAGCCCTGCCCATAAGTATAGGTAGTCAAGAGTGGATATGCATACTCTCCCGGCCCCACACCCTGGGATAAAGTTTGTTTCTGTGTGTCTGTAAGCAAGCACACACACACCATAAATACACACACAGCTGCTTTTTAAAATACTTTTAACCAAAGTGGGACCATATGAACCATATTTGGCAAAGTGACTTTTTACCCCCTCTGAACAGTATTTTGTGGCCAACTTCCTTGATGGCACAAGAAGAGGTAAATGGTTATCCTAGTAAGATCACTGAAGGCCGGGCGTGGTGGCTCAAGCCTGTAATCCCAGCACTTTGGGAGACCGAGATGGGCGGATCACGAGGTCAGGAGATTGAGACCATCCTGGCTAACACGGTGAAACCCCGTCTCTACTAAAAAATACAAAAAAACTAGACGGGCGAGGTGGTGGGCGCCTGTAGTCCCAGCTACTCGGGAGGCTGAGGCAGGAGAATGGCGTAAACCCAGGAGGCGGAGCTTGCAGTGAGCTGAGATCCGGCCATTGCACTCCAGTCTGGGCGACAGAGCGAGACTCCGTCTCAAAAAAAAAAAAAAAAAACCACTGGATTCATTGGATTAACTAGACTTTGCTGACAGTTTAAGCTCTTGGCGTATGTGCGTAAGATAACATCCCCACTAGTGAAAACTGGAGGGCAATGTCATAGAGACTTCGTGCACAACAAAGGTATGTACGGTAGGGGCTCCAAGTCAGTTAAATGTGAATAAAGCCCAGATTTTCATCTAGGCTTATGTTAAAAAAACTAACAAACAAAACTGACATTTTCTTACGAACAAAAACTTGTTAAAATTAAGTGAATCATAAGGATTGCTTGATTTTTATGGCATTGCAAATTTTTTGACCTGGAAAATCATTTTTCAGATCTTAAAGTATTTATGGAAAAGATTGAACAGGCTGTTGCAATTGTTTTTATATTTTCTTTCCTACTTCATTTTCTTCCCTGTTTTTAATTGATCATTATGGATAAATATTTTCTGTAGTTTCTTATGTACTCTTTGGTATATATTTGTTGCACATCTGAAATTATAGGTCTCTGTTGGACTCTTAAATTTTTTTATTTTTTATTTTTTGAGACGAAGTCTCGCTCTGTCACCCAGGCTGGAGCGCAGTGGCGCAATCTCAGCTCACTGCAACCTCTGCCTCCCGGGTTCAAGCGATTCTCCTGCCTCAGCCTCCCAAATAGCTAGGATTACAGGCACACACCACCATGCCTGGCTAATTTTTGTATTTTTAGTAGAGATAGGGTTTCACCATGTTGGTCAGGCTGGTCTCGAACTCCTAACCTTATGATCCTCCTGCCTCGGCCTCCCAAAGTGCTGGAATTACAGGCGTGAGCCACCGCGCCCGGCCAGGACTCTTAAATTTTTTAAATGACTGTTTTGTTTTTTTGGACACAACTAGAGCAAGAAATAATACAGATCTTCAAGTTGGCAACTCATTCAGTATCTCCTATAGAAGGTCAGGAACCTAGAAACTGTGTTCCTTCAGGGTGCAAACCCATCTGTTCCTTAACAGCAGAGAAAGGTCAGTGGGCAAGATCAGAACAAATTAGATAGGATTTGAGTTTTAAGTCGATGCTTAGCCAGAAGGGTGTGTATGGACCTCTTAGATTAATGTTTGTTTCACAGTGGGGATGATGTTTGCTATGTCAATAAACAAGTACTTTTCTTTCATCATTCTCCAAATTTGGTTCTTAATGAGATCTGACATCCCCACTTCCATAAGAAGGTATTGAAATCCAGTGGACCAGTTTCTCCAAGATGTCTCTTGAAAGTAAAACTCTGCTTAAAATCTGTTTTTTCCAGGGCTGTAATCACTACTCTGTTAAATTCCTCAAACTTGTAATGCCCCAAAGCTTGATTTTTTCCAGATAATGGCTCTATCGTTGCTCATACCCTGATTCTGTCAGCATGTGTCATTGGCAAAATAGCTTTCTCTGCCAAAGCTTTCTGACCTTTGGCTCCATCTTAGCTTTGTTAGCAGGAAAGGCCTGCTACCCAGAGTCAGAGTCAGTTGGAGAGTTGTTCATGTGGTCCTTAGAACTTTACTCCTTACCCTTTTATCTTCTCTTTAAACTTTCGCCTCTAAATCTGCCAGAGAAATTGTGGCTTATAGGAACCTTGTCAACTTGTTTGGGTCAAAAGTTAGATCCTGTTTTAGAAACTCTGCAAAGAGTAAGATTCATGGCATCATTGTTCGCCAACTTCTTTGTTCATTTTATCCAGAAGAAAGGTCAGCTCCTTAGGTAAGAAACTTTTCATCAGGAAAAGCAAACAAGCAATAAAAAACAGAAACGCAGTATTCTGCAAATAAACCTGGTTTGTTTAAAGAGAATGTATTGAAACTGGATATGTCTGTTCCTTTTTGCTTTTCCCTTTGGCATTTCCTTTTTTTCTGTAAGATAATCATAGATAATCATAGTTAATGGAGGAACTACAAAGATCACCTGGCTTTATGGTTTGCCCATTGTGTTGGCTGATCCCAGTGGCATAAGGGCAGCAGGGATGCAGACAGATGAAAAGATCCCATAGCAAAGAGTATAGGTCCTGGAGCCAGGCTGCCTGCATTCACTTCAAGCAATTGGTACTCCTGTATTAGAAGAAAACAAAGTCTCTTCTCATCTCCCCTACCCAGTATACTCCTCTTTTTACTCAGCTTGATAGGAATCTTTCCAATCCTCTCTGCATTTATACGTATGTATCATTCATATTTGTGACCCTAGTATTGACACCCAGTCAGCTCACACCAGCAAGAAAAAGTTGGTTTCAAGCCCTCCGGAAGTATTAGAAGCTCCAGGTGAGCACAAGTGAAAACACCTTAAGAGATACTTCCAGGTTCTAGATCTAGGTGTTCCCTTTTCCCCTTGTCTTCCCACTACATTGTCATCTCTCCAACCTTATCTTTAGGTTGTTTTTTTTTTCATGGAAGACCAGAAATCCTCTTTCCCCAAAGTGTTAAAATATGGGGTGAAGGCAGCTGACCTCATTGCAAACTTTGGCAATTCAAAGTTATAAAATGTTAGCTGGGCACGGTGGCTGACACCTGTAATCCCAGCACTTTGGGAGGCCAAGGCAGGAGGATCACTGGAGGTCAGGAGTTCGAGACCAGCCTGACCAACATGGTGAAACCCCATCTCTACTAAAAATACAAAAATTAATCAGGCGTGGTGGTGCACACCTATAATCCTGGCTACTCGGCAGGCTGAGGCATGAGAATCACTTGAACCCAGGAGGCAGAGGTTGCAGTGAGCAGAGATCGTGCCATTATACTCCAGCCTAGGTGACAGAGCAAGGCTCTGTCTCAAAAAAAAAAAAAAAAAAAAAAAAAAAAAAAAAAATATATATATATATATATATATATATAAAATGTTGAGGCATCTTTCTTTGGGGTGTTAAAGTAGACATTATCCCTCCTTTGTGCCCACAGTGGCTGAGCTGGGGTGAGGACATCTGGAAATTTGGGAGGAGGGGAGTATTTTGGGTCATCACCATAATGGGGTCGTTGCTATAGGCACTAGGTGTGTAGGAGTCAAGGATAATAAATGTCCCACAGTGCTTAAGGCAGTCTGTCAGACAGAGAAAGTGTTGGATCCTTAATGCTTTTGGCACTCTTTTTGCTCATAACCTACAAAGCACCCAGAGAGGGTGAGAATTGATTTGAGTGGACAATGGGGGATTGATTCATGGCCATCTAGGGGCCTGGTGCATACAGGGTGGCAACAGGAGTAGGACCAGTGTGGCCTGTGAAGGCAGGGGCCAAGATGCAGAGGCAGACAAGGCTCATGGTTCTGTTTGTGCTGGAATGCATTCACGAATAGAAACAGGAGGACAGGGGCTTTCTGAAGGGATGGGCCCAGAAATCAGCAGGAGCAAGAAGAGGTGTCATTCAAAATTAGATGGAACTATGCAAAAAGAACATCAGCTCTTTTCTCCAATTATATAATTGCTTGACAAATATGTTTTCAGTTGAATTGGTTTGTTAAAGGGCATAAATTTAGACTTTCTGGTGCCAACTAGCTAACAATACGCTTATAGAAAGATTTAAGTCCTAGCTAAGTATTCCCCTTATGGAAAAAAAGAATGTAGTTATATAAAAGACAAATGAGTTGAGCCTCCAACTTACAGATTGTTGAATGTTCCTATTGTCCAGGCGGGTTGGGGCTGTCGGCCCATCGTGCCAAGCCTGAACAAGCCCACCACTGTGCTGGGATGGAGAGGGAATCTCATCCACCCACCATGAACGTGCTGGAGAAAACAGCCTGGAGCGCTGCATTGTCCTCCTCAGGAGTCCAAGGGTCACAGGAGGAATCTTTCTGTTGATTCATAGACAGCAAAAAGGAAGGGTAAAGTTTCCATTTGGGGCCTCTGGCTCTTGGAAAAGGGCAGTGTCTCTAAACCCAGGCAAACTGTAAATGTGGGGCATACTCAAGAGGCTTTGGGTAGTGGCCACTTCCCCACCATGCTTGTTTCTCATTTCGTGTTTTTTAGTAGAAAAACACAGTGTGTTCTTTTGCCCAGACATTAATCTTTAGAATGCCTGTATTTTCTAATGTTGGGATTTCTTTCACAACCACCCACCTTAATATTTCCATTGTGACTCACAAAATCAGACTTCATTTGATTCTTTGGAGAACTATAAATACTGTTGAAGTAGAGTGAAGTCTTGTCTAACATAATCCTAATTACAGAATGTATCCTCAGAAGTGGTAGGCTAGACCAGAACTGGGCAGACCACAGGCAGAGGCCAAATCCAGCCCCCTGCCCATAGTGGTTAATAAAGTTTTACACCCACTTGTTTATGTATTTTCCTGGCTGCTTGTGGACAGCAATGCCAGAGTCAAGTCATCATGACAGAGACAGAATGGCCTGAAAGCTGGAAAGATTTACTATTTCAACTTTTACATTAAAACTTGATGACCCCTGTGCTAGACAGGCAGCTCATTCCTGGCAGACGAAATTATATTCATCCCCCAACTTTCATTCCAAAATTGAAGTTATATTACTGAAGCCAAAAAGGGAAGAGGATAGAAGAGAATGTCAGAAAAAAGAAAATCCCATGTAAGAGATAAAAATTATTTAAATTGCCCTTGCTTTTAGTAAATAGAAATGCCTAAAGTATAAGTAAACTTCTTGGCATTGCAGCAGATCCTGGAGTCCCATGTTGCTTTGAGGCAGGGTCCATGGCAGAAGAGAACCCGATTACCTGAATCTTAGGGTGTGGCACTTTCTCTGTCCCAAGGCAAATTTAAGTTTCCAACAGAAAGGAGGATAATAAGCCCAACACTGAGTGACCAATGGTGTGGAGTGGGGAGTGGACACAGAGAGAACAGCTGATACTGTTCTGCCACTTGCAGGCTATTTGGGGACATGAGGTACATAAAATGAAGTAAAAAGATAGCAGAAAGTAAGTGGTACAAACTTTCAATTGTCAGAAGAAGATCAGTAGTAACTGGAGTCATTAGGGAAGGGTTTGCAGAAAAGATTAGCTCTAGTGGCCATCTACAGATAATGTGCTGAGTGCCAAGCACTTTTAGGCATATTATGTAAGTATTCTTAATTTTATCCTTGCAACAAACAACCTATGGGGGTATCATCCCCATTTCACAGTTGACTAATCTCAGACTCAGAGAGGTTAAGGGACTTGCCCAAAGGCTTATCGCGAGTGAGGAAAGAACTGGGATCTGAAGCCAGGCCTATGTGGCCTCCTGTCCCAGCTCTTTCCACAAGTCTAGGGGCTACTAGTTGACAGTTGATATTGAGAGAGGAAATTGTCATCCTAGCTAAAGGACAATACAGCTCTGGGAGGTGCCCTCAGGAAACAGTCTTAGCTGGAGAGTCATGAAGAGATTTGGTTTCACCAGACTGTGCGAAGCCTTCAGTGCCAGGCCATTGAGGGTAGACTTCGTTCAGTGGGCACAGGAAGGTCTGGAGGAGCAGAGGGAAGGATGTAAAGGAAGCAGGCAATATAAGTCTATGTGATAAATGGGTACATAGACTATTTCCCATTCTGGCATTGACTTGCTAGTGTTCTCCTCTGGGCCTTCATATCTTGAAAATCGGTACAATAGCTTTCATTTACCTACCTCTTAAAAATTATGTTTGAAATGATAAGAAAACTTACTAAAAATAGAGGAAGCCTACTGACCACAGAACAGAGAGTATATTCACAGATGAAAGTCGAATTATTACGGCTTGTTAAAATGATTATTTAAAAAATACTATTTTTATTATTTGTTCATCTTAAAGATTAGGCAACAACTTTTGCTATATATGCTCTCCTTTCCAAGAGAAAGTTGCTGATTCTCTGCCAAGTAATCCCATTTCTTAAAATAAGGCTGTGCTTTATCCAGGTCATTTGGATTCTGACTCCTTTCTCTTAAGAGAGAAGAAACCCCACTGGACCTCGTCAGCGGCAGCCAGAATAGTCAGTTCACAGTTTTTCAGATCCTGGTGGGTGTGTGAGATGATGGGAGAATCTCCTCCATACATTAGTCTATGAAGTTTTACTAACTTGTCAAGTGTGAACTGACGTTTCCGCTTCAGCCACGTGAGTGTGGGAGTTTCACTGAAAATATTCTTGAAGTGGAGGGGGTCTTTTTACAAGGTTGTAAAATGTGGGCCTTCTGGTGCCTGCCTCTTAGGTGATCCCAAGAGAAGCAATTCTGGAAATTCAATAGCCAGGGAGGGAAGCACATGACCAGGGGCTTCAGCTTGAAATCAAAACCAGGTGCATTTGAGACTAGTTATTTGGTGCCCTTCCCGGAGAGTCAGGACCAACTTTTTCAATAATGAGACTGCAATCCAGTCATCTGTGAGATTTGATGGTTTACTTTTCAGTTGGGAGAAAGGAATGTTGGTCAGCTGGGGTGAACTGGTGGTTGACTTCTGGAGAGAGCCTAAGCTCTGCTGGCTCATTGGAACTCTTGCCCAGGCTAATTTCCCTTGGCCAGATAAAGAGGGAAGCCTTATCTGCCTTTAAAGTCTTTCAGGGTTGGGCTGTTTTCCCCTTAAAGATGCCTGTGACAGAATGGGAGCGAGACATGCCTTTAGCAATGAAATAAATGAAAAATGATCAGAGAAATTAAAAATAAACAAACATATGCAGGCATCCCTTGCCCCAAGCATGAATCCAGCAAAAACCTAATATTTAGGACTGAACAAAGGTGTACCTTTGCATCATCTATGGGAAATAAATAATTGTCTAAGCAAACTACAAGCAATATGCAGCTCTGCCTCAATTGTGTGAAGCCTAAGGGAGATAAGGGTGAGTAGGCCCCAGAGGGCTGCCTCCCCCTGACCACTGGCTGGGCCCTGCAGGGCAAGGGCAGACAACGTAGTTTTATTACAAATGGCATCACTTCTTCCTCTGTTATGTAAGTCCTGAGATTTGTGCATCAGCCTACACTGGTGAACTTCCAAAGTCGTGATTCTGCTCCAGTGCCACCCTTTGAAGGTATCTCTTTCTCCACAGACACAGACACACATACATACACACACACGCACATGCTCTTTTTTTCTCTAACATACAGAAGGCGGGCAGAAACAGCTGGGAAAGTAACAGTCAGTGCCCCCACAAAGCAGGGTCTCATGACTCTAAACATCAGTATCTCCTGGGAACTTAGAAACAAAAATAATTCTGGGCCCCACCCAGACCTACTAAATCAGAATGGGGGGATGGGAGGAGAGTGGAGAAGCAATCTGTTTTTTAATGAACCTTCCAGGTGATTCTGATACCTACCCAAGTTTGAGAGCTGAGGACCCAGGTGACTCGGGTAACTTTTAGCTTTCTTTCTGGAAGATGACTAAATTTTACCAAATGATAATGGAAATCTATTTCTAAAATCTAAACAACATAAACTCTTAAGGTACTAAGTTCTTTAAGTTATTTGTAAGTTATCTAAGTTCTTCCTAATCTCAGAAATTGATTAATCTAGTGGTTTTCCCAAGCCTTTCTCATTATTTCTCTGGGGTGTCACTGGCATTGACTTCCACTAAGAAAAGATCTCACGGTCAAATGACTTTGGCATACAACTGGATAAAAACAATGTAAAACAAGTTTTTCCTGCAGAACTCTTCTGAGTCTATAATATGCTGACACTTGTTTTTAATCTTCAAGATAAGGATACAGAATTTCTCATAATGGGATACTTTTCTCAAGGAACACGTCATAGAACTGATGGTCTATGGATCACTATTAAAGTTATCCATGGTTTGGGCAGCTTCCTGATTCATTATGAGAATATTCCCCAAACAAGAAAAATGAAACATACCTTATGTGCCTGGAAAGGATCTGTTTTTTGAAAAACATACACCGAAGTTTTACTTTTGAAATCCTAAGGTCTTGGTTTCGAAAACCCCAGGCACTAAGGAAATTACATGTTTTAAAATCCTAAAGGTTGAAGAATTAATATTCTAAACTTCAAATTTTGGAATAATCATGTTTTTTGGCAAATACATATAAACATATGGCCAGAACATATGTTTTTCCCCTTTATCCAATGGAAATATGACCAAGCATCACTCTTAGCAGAAGACTACCAGACACTTGTAGGGACACAAAAAGCGGTAATAAAAATGATTTATTTATTGAATGCTTGCTATAGACCAGATGCTCTTCTAAGCACTTTGTAATTATTTTATCTCGAAAGCAGTCCTGTAGTTATAATCATTACCTCTTCTTACAGATGTGGAAGACGTGACTCAGTTTCCTAATTACCCACGGTCACATAACAGGTGTGGAGAAGGCAGGATTTACAACCTCAGTCTACAGTTCATGTTCTTAACCACAATGCTGTCCTTCTCAAACCTGCCACTCGAGAGCTTGGAATGTAGGGGGAGAACAAAGGCAATAAAAAGACAAACTAGCAATACAAGGCAGGATGTGGTGAGGGCCAAATGAGTGGGCCACAAACACATGCCTCTGGGTTGAAAGGATGGTCATGTCATAGCAGATCTCAGGACCCTCAGTATAACTGGCTCTGGGAGATGTTCCGTTAGAAAGTTTTTCAGAGGAAGGCTGGGTGCGGTGGCTCACACCTGTAATCCCAGAACTTCGGGAGGCCAAGGTGGGCATATCACGAGGTCAAGAGATCGAGACCATCCTGGCCAACATGGTGAAACCCTGTCTCTACTTAAAATACAAAAATTAGCTGGGTGTGGTGGCGCATGCCTGTAGTCCCAGCTACTCAGGAGGTGGAGGCAGGAGAATAGCTTGAACCCGGGAAGTGGAGGTTGGAGTCAGCCGAGATCGTGCCATTGCACTCTAGCCTGGGTGACACAGCAAGACTCTGTTCCCCCAAAAAAGGAAGTTTTTCAGAGGCAAATCACAGCTATTGGCCCAAGATTTTATACAGATATCTGAGAAAAGGCTGCAGACAGTGGCTCATGCCTGTAATCCCAGCACTTTGGGAGGCCGAGGCGGGCAGATCACCT
Organism: Chlorocebus sabaeus; assembly: GCF_047675955.1. Classification (NCBI taxonomy): domain Eukaryota; kingdom Metazoa; phylum Chordata; class Mammalia; order Primates; family Cercopithecidae; genus Chlorocebus; species Chlorocebus sabaeus. The sequence goes on along the minus strand of NC_132924.1, from coordinate 81,020,196 downwards.
GAGGTCGGGAGTTCCAGACCAGCTTAACCAACATGGAGAAACCCTGTCTCTAATTTAAAAAAACAAAACAAAACAAAACAAAATTAGCTGGGTGTGGTGGCGCATGCCTGTGGAGGCTGAGGCAGGAGAATTGCTTGAACCTGGGAGGCGGAGGTTGCAGTGAGCTGAGATTGTGCCATTGCACTCCAGCCTGGGCAACAAGACCAAAACTCCGTCTGAAAAAAAAAAAAAAAATCTGAGAAAGCATGAATCTGTTGTGCTTTGCCACACTTGACATTGCACTTCAGGAGGATTATTTTCTGTTATAAAGGTATGTAAGCGTCCTTGCAAGCCTAGACTAAAATAAGGTTAGGGCTTCATTTGGCAAAGACGTTTGGATTCTGATTGCATGTTAACCCTGGGTCCGATGCTGAAAAAGGAAAAATAGTTTAAGATGTGCCCCTGCCCTTGGAGTCCACAATCCAGTTAGAGAAATAAGATAGTATATTACTTTATGTATTCCTACCTTTTGCCAGAATGGGTGGAAGCCCAGTGATAAGATGTTAGTATAAGGCCTTTTGTTACTTAAACCTTATATAAATACTTTTAAATGTCAGATGTTGATATAAAAATGATTTGGTCACCTGAAATTTGGGAATCTAAGCCAGGGTCCAAGGGCACAGCCATTGTGCTAAGTAATCTCAGCCACAGCTACTGGCCAAGAACAGATTTTGTCCTGTATGGCATGTGATTTTACCCTATGCCATTTGGCTTTGCATAAGGTGCCAATCCTATTGGGTCTGTGAGAGGCTGAGACTGCATGGCTCCCAAGATCTCTGCTTGTAGTACTGGCAGTGGTCATCACAATGGCAGACAACCCCAAGTTAGATTATACTTAGTTAAAAGCCTTTAAACTGGATACTTAGAATTCCTTTGGGTTTTGTTTTGTTTTGATCACGTTTATTGCATTTCATCAAGTATGTTTTGTTGCGAGATAGAGTCAGGTATGTTAGGAACTGCTCATTTGTGATGTATTCGATGCCAGGTGGCATGTTAGCAGGATGTAACCCGGATTGTTTGTACAGACATGGTATGTAGGGAAATCCTAGTAAGGGGGAGGCAAAGGCAGAACGGAGGTGATGAGTACAGACTCCAGAGTTGCAAAGAACTGAATCAGAGTCCTGGCGTGGCCTTTCCCTTGCAGTGAGACTTGAGGCATGTTACGTAATCTCTCTAATCTCTCAGTTCCCACATCTGCGAAATAGTGATTATTATAACACCTATCCCATGGGGTTATTCTGAGAGTTAAATGGGGTCATTCATGTAAAATATTTCTGTTTAAAGTATTATTACTGCTAAGGGGTTAGCAACCATTGAAGTCACGCATGTGCTACAAGAAGCTGCTACAGTCTCTACCTGAGCTGCTGGTCAGTTGTCATCGATGGATGACACCTTCCCATTTTCACAGTGAAATGAGGATTCTAAATGGCACATCTTGTCACTGAGGTTCACGATCAAGTAGATCAGCTAGCATTGCTTCTTCCCTTCTAGCCTGTGACTGTGACCCCAGGGGCATTGAGACGCCACAGTGTGACCAGTCCACGGGCCAGTGTGTCTGCGTGGAGGGTGTTGAGGGTCCACGCTGTGACAAGTGCACGCGAGGGTACTCGGGGGTCTTCCCTGACTGCACACCCTGCCACCAGTGCTTTGCTCTCTGGGACGTGATCATTGCTGAGCTGACCAACAGGACACACAGATTCCTGGAGAAAGCCAAGGCCTTGAAGATCAGTGGTGTGATCGGGCCTTACCGTGAGACTGTGGACTCGGTGGAGAGGAAAGTCAGCGAGATAAAAGACATCCTGGCGCAGAGCCCCGCAGCAGAGCCACTGAAAAACATTGGGAATCTCTTTGAGGAAGCAGAGTAAGTAGTTAATGAGCCAGAGGAATAACTCACAATATTTTTTCAGCTTTATGAATAAACAGCAAAGATTTCCTGGCATGGTGCTTCCATCAGGAGGTTGGGTTAGTCCTGTGGGTGAAAACAGATTCTGAGCCATTTATTTTCCAGCAGTCTTGACTGGGCATTTGGGTGAGTGAATGTTGGCATATCCATGGGGATCAGCCTTCTGGAGGCTGCAGTACAGAACATGCAAGCAGTATACTCAGTGCTCCTCCTTGCAAATCATGTTCTAAGTCAGTAAAATGGGAGGCATGCTGGATTTAGAAGACAAAGATCCATAACTGAGTCTTGGCTCTGATGCTAGGCTTGTGAACTTGGTTGACTCAGTTCCTGAGCCTGTATTTTCTCTCCTGTGGAGAAGGGGTAGGATAATATATGCCATTACCTTATGCAGTAATGAAAGGATTGATATATAAAATGACAACAGGATTGAAAAAAATCTATAAATGGTTAAGTATTGCTACTATGGGGGAAATGCCATTACCTCAAGTAAGACTCCTTACTTCAAGTTTTTTCTGCTTCTCTGCCATTAGTCCACCAGACCAGTGCTTCATTCATCTAGTTATAACAGCCGTCTACACTGAAAGTCCTCATCCCACCCCTTCTCTGGGTAATTTTCCCTCTGATTGGACAGTGTTTGCTAGTGGAAGCCTAGAGACTTGAGCTGAGTGATGCTGAACTTCTCAAGGATCATTTTTCTACCCTTTCTCCCAGCCTCCCCTCTCTTGCCCCTAAACATCCCAATTCCTTTTGCCAAATTATTTTTTGCCAAAAAGGAACCCCCAAAACAGCACAATAAAACCTAAGTGCTAAAGGACAAAAACAGGAAAGGGTATGAGGCATCTGTGCTTCCCTAGATGCTATAGTTTCACTGCAGACTCACCATCTAGGCCTGAGGGGACCACTTCACAGTTAAATCCTGCACACTGAGGTGTTTATATTACGAAATGACAGTAACATTTTGTGTGTGTGATGAGACTTTAATCAGCATCTCTAAGAAGCCAGAGGGACTTTTCATCTCATACCATACATGAGTAGCAGAAGACAGCAACTTGAAGGAAGTCCTTCCTAGACCTGGATTGAAAGTAATTGGACCTTGATGTCAAGCCTCGGGTTTTATGCCCAAGACCATGTAGCTGGCCAGAGTGTTAGGAAATGTCTGATGCAGGGCGACAATGCATTTAATGAGGCATTTTACCTCACTGAAAAGACTAAGCCTCCTAATGTGCAGAGATCACAGTTGTGGCAGGCCGTGGTCCGAATGCAAGCCCATTTAGGAAATGATTCTTGGCCTGGGTCTTACGCACCTCTGGGAGGAAGAAAAAATCTGGTGTCCTTTGAGAGCCTGCCAGAAGAGAGATTACATTCCCAAAACAGCTCTGTTTCTACCCTCACTATTCATTTAACTAGACAGATTGTAATAATCACAGGGAAACTAGTTCCATTACTCTTTTTTCAACATACTATCCAAGGATACATGTTTTAGGAACCAAAGTGGCCTTATTTTAAAATATGTTAGATTTGCTTGTTTTAAAAAATTGTATCATTTTATGAGAACTGAGAAGAAATGAAAGCCTTCTGTGAGGCAAATAATAAAAGCAAAGCACTGAAAAAAGAAACTATGTACATTATCCTCAGGGAAAAGGCATTGAAATGTAATTTAATCTACCATTTCAAACGATCCCTTTAATTACTTTTTGAGTTGGGTTATGGTTTTATCTCAGCCTTACATGTCATTTTTCTAATGGCTCCCAACCTTTCAGCATCTTTACATTTTCCTGGTTTTTTATACTATTATATCCCCAAGAAGACAATTATATTCAATTAGGTGAACCAATAATACCCAGAGGTAAAGTCTGCTCAAATATTACTTTATTTACGATACACATACAACCCCACCTGCACCCACCTGGAGCACACTCCCACATGCACACACATGCCCACATACTATGTACACAGTAATATACAAATAGATGTCAAAAGTACGGCCTTGTAGGTTTGAAAGTGCAGAACAAAATGCAGTTTAGATTCCAAATTAAATACCGTGAAAGCTAAATGTTCTTATTTCATTCTTAGTAGATGCTATTTTCTTTTAAAAAATAAAAAGGCTGTTGGTAGGAGGAGGAGGCTCCTCTGATGGAAGAGAGGAGTGTATGAAAGCTGATACAGCTGGCTCCTGTTGTCTTTGTGGTAGGCTATAGGGCTTCCTCTCTGCATGTTCCATCTTGAAGGAGATAGGCTTAGGGAAGAATGTTTTGGGCTGGTGGCTGGGAGGCCTAACTGTATACCAGAGTCATTTATGTCTTAAGTTTTTACGATTGTAAGGGCTTGAAGCTGCCTGCGAATGGAGCCGGAACTCCACACTCTGACCTGTGCTCATGTTACAGCGGAAATTTGGAATCCCTTAAATGGCTTATCTGCCACAACTCAGCTGAGTGGTATTTCTGTGTTTCTTAAGTCTGAACAAAGAAAAATAGTCAGATTTAATACAATCTTTTATAAGGAAAATAAAACTAGCACTTAGAAAGAGATGAAATGTTACAAATTACTGAATTGGTTTGAAATTAGTAATGGATACAGTACTAGTAGAAAATATGAAATGTAAAAGTCCTCCCTTGGGTTTATGTAAGCTTAACTTTCTCTTTACAGGAAACTGATTAAAGATGTTACAGAAATGATGGCTCAAGTAGAAGTGAAATTATCTGACACAACTTCCCAAAGCAACAGCACAGCCAAAGAACTGGATTCTCTACAGACAGAAGCGGAAAGCCTAGACAACACTGTGAAAGAACTTGCTGAACAACTGGAATTTATCAAAAACTCAGATATTCGGGGTGAGCATTTTTTGGTGCAAATACTCAGTCCCAGACCATGAATTTAACAATATGTCTAACCTTTCAATATAGCAATTTTGGAAAAAAAATTTGTTTTCTAATAAATTTTAAAACTGCTCATCCAGTTTCTGGCACAAATGAGGATCAAAGTCCCCATTTTACAAATGTGGGACTTGGGCACAGAGAACCTAAGGGACACAGCAAAGGTCTCACAGAGTGAATGGCAATAGTTGTATCAGAATGGTATCCATTTCCTGATTTTTTTTTTCCTCCAGTTAGTAGTTTAATCCCTTGTCATTTTCTTGGATGGGGGTTCTTTTAATACTTAAGGTATTAATACTTCTGCAAATCCTTTCACATTCAAGAATGCTGCTTGGTCAGAAAAAATTTTTTGCAAATCATTATTTATATCTTAGACCATATAGGATCCTCAGCAAAAAGTGAAAGAATGTAGAAATATGTTACATCATACTATCCAACTATCCATACTGTTTTATGCATGATTGCTTTTGGACAAAAGCTAAAACACATCGTGCTGTTATATATAATACCGTCATCCCTTGGAATCCATGAGGACTGGTTCCAGGACCCACTGCAGAAATCAAAATCCACAGATGGTCAAGTCCGTTATATAAAATGGCATAGTATTTGCATATAACCCATGCATATCCTCCTATATACTTTTCTTTCTTTTTCTCTCTCCCTCTCTCTCTCTCTTTCTCTTTCTTTCTTTCTTTCTTTAAGAAATGGGCTCTTGCTATGCTGCTCAGGCTGATCTTGAACTCCTGGACTCAAGTGATCCTCCCGTCTCAGACTTCTGAATAGCTGAGATTATAGAGGTGAACCACCATACCCAGCTTTACTTTTTTTTTTTCCCTCCAGTATACTTTAAAATAATCTCTAGATTACTTACAATACCTAATAGAATGTAAATGCTATGTAAATAGTTGTTATACGTTATTGTTTAGGAAATAATGGCAAGAAAAAGTCTGTACACATTCAGTACAGGTACAACCATTTTTTCCAAATGCTTTCTATCCACAGTTGGTTGAATCCACATTATGTGGATTCTACCAATATGGAAGGGCTACTATATTAGTCATTAGAGTGGATCTGAATAAAAGATTGAGAAAAGTCATCTGGTCATATAATCTTCAGGCTGCCTGACACCAGCTGTTTATAAAGAACTGGATGTTTGCTTGTGAATAGAAACAAGATTGCATGATTTTCTTAATTTTTCATTTTTCACCCAGATGTTTGCCATACTCCAGAGCTGGAGTAGGTGCTAATGGGACAAAACATATTCATTGCTCCTGAAAACTGTATTTCATAAATATTTTTTCTTGAATTTTAAAACCTTACAGTAAATGTAGGACCTGAAGACATCAAATATAGACACTGCTTGGGGAGGAAGCCTAGTATGATGAGGTTAACTGTGGGCAATTTCATTTCCTACCGTAGGTGCCTTGGATAGCATTACCAAGTATTTCCAGATGTCTCTCGAGGCAGAGGAGAGGGTGAATGCCTCCACCACAGAACCCAACAGTACTGTGGAACAGTCAGCCCTCATGAGAGACAGAGTAGAAGATGTGATGATGGAGCGAGAATCCCAGTTCAAGGAAAAACAAGAGGAGCAGGCTCGCCTCCTTGATGAACTGGCAGGCAAGCTGCAAAGCCTAGACCTTTCAGCCGCTGCTGAAATGGTAAGGTTTGGGGGTGTGGCCTTACTGCTATGGTGCTGAGAAAAAAAAAACACTATCCTTTGTCTTTATTATAATAGTTTGCAAATGAATCAGCAGGAGTGAAACTCCTAGGCTGAGGTCTCTGGATCCTGGAATGGGCTATCTGTAACCAAGAAAGATTAAAAACAGCAGCATATGGGTTTCCAGCCCTCCCCTCTTCTGTTTCTCTGGTCCTCAACTAAAGAATGAATCGTGACTGGTCTCCCATTCTGTTTTAGCTACTCAGTGACATCGCACTGAAACTTGATCCTTTTTACACTGTGAACATTTCTTTAATTTTTTTTTTCCTAAGTAGAGATAGGGTCTCACGACATTGCTCAGGTTAGTCTTGAACTCCTGGTCTCCAGCAATCCTTCTCCCACCTCAGCCTCCCAAAGTGCTGGGATTACAGGCTAACACCCCTGCCCACCCCCACCCCCCCTTTTTTTTTTAAGAGATGGAGTCTCGCTATGTTGCCCAGGCTGACCTCAAACTCCTAGGCTGAAGCAATCCTCCCACCTCACCCTCCTGAGAAGCTGCGATGGCAGGCATGTGTCACCGTACCCAGCTTGGACACTCCTTTTTTAGTTTGTTCTGATTTGAAATATAAAACCCATCTCAGTGTAGGAAATCAGAATCATTCTAGAAGGGGCTTCCGTTAAAAATTAAAGGGAGCAAAAGAATTTTTTCATAGGTATTAGCTATTATGTTCCTTTGTTCCAGTAACTTTACCTAGTGAAGATTAACCCTGAAACCAGCCTAGAAAGTAGATTCATTTCCCAGAAAGTTTTAAAAAGTAACTCTGGAGCCAAATGAAATTGAGTTGTGAGTTTAATGAAAATCAGGCAGAAGGCCCCAAAAAAGCCTAACTGAGCCTGTTTCTTCCTCTTCCTTCCTGTTTTTTCAAGGAAGGATACCTATCTGAGATAATTTGGAGGGTATTTTTTATAGACAAAGGTTTGTGTTCTCTTAGCCCAGACACACAGAGAAAGTTAAAGATGGAAGGTACATAGGCACAGAAGAGTTCAAACTTCATTACAGCTTTGTCTTAGTGATGGTTCCTCCCTCCTCTCATCCTCACTTTCTCTGAAATAGACAATATTAGTCACAATATAAGACAGTGTTTATTGATGCCTGCTAGGTTTCATACTCATTATCTTCTGAAACTTTATAGCAAACAGGGAGCAAATAATCTGTCATTTATTAAATGGAAAAATAAAAGATGAAGAAAAAAGAAAAATGAAGGCCTACAGCAATGTGTAAATTGCAGCTAACAGGAGACAAAGTTATTAAGCATAAAATGCCAATTCTCTCAATCTTTCCTTGCATATTGTAGTTAAAAACAAAAAAATCAGTCATCACAAACAAGTTCTCTGTGACCTACAAGCAGCAGCTAAGCATGCTAAAGGATTTTTGTCTTGAACTGGAGGTATCTCCGTGGGCAACAGGGAGGTGCATGGGCGGTGGGTGGGGTTCGGGGTTCCTCTGGCCTTTCAAATGCGTGCCCTTCCCTATGCTTGCTTTTCCACCTGGGAAACTACCTAGGGATTAGCAGCTTCTTCAGTTCTCTTACTGTGTTTTTGTCTTTGTTAATGATCCTGTGAGAATTCTTTCTGTAAGTTCTTTACTGCCATTTCCTTGTGTAGAGAGACTTTTGTCCTTTTGTTTTTCAGGTACTTCTAGTTCTGTATCTTTGTGGATATTTAGCTAGAGCCATGCTGGTTTCCCCCCCCCACCCCCCCATGTCTGCTCCGTCTGTTGAAACAAAACGATCTTCTATGTGTGCTGTCAGATGGTTTTTAAAAAGAAACACTTCTGTTCTTAAGACTCGTGTTCTATAGCATGCAGAATACACTTTATATTCTGAAGCTTTTTGTGTTTTTGTAAATCAGATAAATGATTTATTTTAGTTGTAATTTGAGATATAATGGGATTATAATTATCTCAAAATTATTAGGCCAAAGAGTTGATTGTATTTATTTAAAAACTGCTTTTTTGTACTTTTTAAAAACAATATTTTCCTTGTCTTTGGGAATATTCTGTTAACTGCTTTTCACTGCAGTAAATCTTTGGCTTCTTTTCAGTATGAGCATTTCCACAAAACAGCTCTAAATGCAATTTTCTTCCTGCTCAACCTTTTCTATCATATAGCGCACTTGTATTATAATTTATCACTTTGCATTTGTATGCCATGACCAAGTGGTGATCTTTGAGAGGTTCTGGTAGGTAAGAAAGGAGGACTCTAGGCATGTGTGATGGCTGTGGGGGGTGGTAATTTGGAAACGCTTCATCTACCTTTGTTCCTTTGTACTGTTTTCTTTAACATGTGGAATGTTTTCCCACTTCCCCTGCTCAAATCCCACCAGCCAACAAATCCTTCTTCAGCTACAACTATAGCATTCCTCTGCAGTCTCTCCTTTGTCTACTTTCTTTCAATAATGACTGCATCTGACCTATTCTTGGCTATTTTATGTGGAATGATCCAGTCCTAACAAGATGGGAAGTTACTAAAAGGCTAGGTAATAGGTCTTTTATGTCACCATATTTACCGGAGGAGTTAACATGATGCTGGTGCTGGCCCCAAAGATGGTTCACAATGGCTTTTTTTTTTTCTTTTAATCTAACTGGTTAGAAAAAAAGGAAGGCATTCCTTGGCCCTTGCATTGGCAGAATTCAACTTGATATAGCAGATGTCTGCATCCTGGGCAGAGCTCATACAGTATTTTAACTCATTTGGGCAGAAGATACTGATGAGTTGTAAACTTCTATTGTTTCCTTGGAAACAAGCAGGTTAGTTTATTCCTAAACTCTTTGCTCCCCTCTCCATTCTGTCTCCCAAACACCGTTTTTAAGCACCCTTACTGAGGACCACCTACACATTCTCTGGGGCCACCCAGGCCCTGCACAGCTGTTTTGCTGCAGCAGATTCACTATCTGAAGTATTGTGCCTGATCCTTGGCTTGTTGCAGACCTGTGGAACACCCCCAGGGGCCTCCTGTTCCGAGACTGAATGTGGCGGGCCAAACTGCAGAACTGATGAAGGAGAGAAGAAGTGTGGGGGGCCTGGCTGTGGTGGTCTGGTTACTGTTGCACACAACGCCTGGCAGAAAGCCATGGACTTGGACCAAGATGTCCTGAGTGCCCTGTCTGAAGTGGAACAGCTCTCCAAGATGGTAATTTAGTGGATGTCCTCAGTTTTTGTTATGTATGTTTGCTTTCAGCTGTGGACTAGAGGATCTGAAAGGGAGAAATCAATTCTAAATGCTAACTGAAATGAAAAGCGCATATCATAATCAAATATGAAAGTTCATGTTTCTGTGAGGTCAGAGAAAGAGATGGGGAGATTTTCTTTACAGATAAAGAATTTGCTTTCTCCTCACTCAGAGGAGAATAACACATGCTTTAGTGCAAGATGTTTAAATCTTATACTGGATAATTTGAGATAGCCATCTTACTTATATGACTCCAGGGTTATAAATACATCCAGCTGTACGAAAAAAATTCTATACTAAGCAACTGAGCATTTATTCTTCTAAAGTGACACACACTTTTTAAGTATTTATGTGGGTACCTGAGAACAAGACTCAGGACTATTTTATAGGCCAGGAGTTAAAAACAACTTGAAAAATTTTAAATGCTAGTTGTATTTATATAAGAACCCTGTTTAGGAATCTCTATACTGAATACTTGCAGTCTGTAAGAATACAATACTTTGTTGAATGGGAGAAAGTTGTTTCCCAGACACATGATTCCAAGTAACATAGTTTTTCAACATCATTTCTGGGCCATTTCCAATATTCTGGTCTCCTTCAGAAAGAACGAAAGTCTTCCATGGGTAATTTATTCTTCACATTTAGGTCTCTGAAGCAAAACTGAGGGCAGATGAGGCAAAACAGAGTGCTGAAGACATTCTGTTGAAGACAAATGCTACCAAAGAAAAAATGGACAAGAGCAATGAGGATCTGAGAAATCTAATCAAGCAAATCAGAAACTTTTTGACCCGTAAGAAATTTTTTCATTTTACTTTTAGACATTTGTTTCTGTGTGATTGTTTACATTTTAGATAAAATCAATTTCTGTCAGTGTACTGACATTTCCAAATAAGAAAAATGTCCATGTATTAAATGTTTCCACTTCTTATATATGTGTATCAAATAACTTTCTCCAATGTTATGCAGATACAGACACACCTGATGGGATACTCAGCCAATTAAAAGTCAAATATTTACAGTGAAAATTGAATTTGGAATTTGTTAGAGATTATGTATAGTAATCTCTAACCTTAAAGAAGTGGAGTTTGTTACTTTGGCATTGCCCCCAAAGCTTTGTAATTCTGTTATTTACAGGATATTATACCTATAGTTAGTTAAGAGTGTTGCTAGTTACAGTTCAAGCGTTACCAGTAAAGATGGTTTTGGCTACAAATTACAGAAAACTCAAGTGAAAGGGACTTAATCAAAAAGGATGTTTATTATCTCCCATCTTAATAAGATATCCAGTAGCAAGATAGCTTCTTGGGTCTGCGACCCACATACTTTTCATCTTTCTACTCTACCATCTTAAGCATATCAGCTTTGCCTCTAGCTCCTCATGGTTACAAGGTAGCTGCCAAAGTTCCAGACATCATATAAAGATAAACAATAATAATGGAAGAAGAGACTACCTATTCCTTGTATCTTTTTAAAAAAGAGGAAGTCTTCCCTAGAAGCCTTTAAGCAGTCATCTTTATAAACCTCACTGGCCAGAAATAAGTCACATGCCAATGCATAAATGTCACTGGAAAATGGAAATGTGATTACAGTAATTGGCAAGCTAATAAAGACTTAATGCTGGGTTGATAATTTTACCTTAGAGGCAGGTGCCTGAAGAAAATCAGTATTCTGTTAGCAAGAAAAAAGACATGGCTAATAAGAAGTCAACAGTATTTGCTAAGGATATTTTGGTAATATTCCATGGAAGCCATCATTCGAGTACATATTTTACTTGAATAAATCCTCTAGGGTCCATTTTTATGTTCAGTAGTTTAAAACATAAAGCTCGAAAGTGAATGAGGATCTGACATATTTGAAGCTTAACTTCATAAACTTTTTATTTTTCACCATTTTCCACATTTCACATTTGAAAATCCTTGGCTTCACTGACAACCCACTATCCCAGTTCTCTTCCATCTATAATTTTCTCCCTTTCTATAATTTCCTGAATCTAGATAATTTGTAAGAAATATCGAATCTTTATATCTGCATTCACAAGTTTCTGAGCTGTTTGTCCACCCTCAATTAAAAGATATCATTGCCTTTAAGTCCCAGCTTTGAGCTCTGGCCCTCTATGGTTTTCCACAATCTTCAGATTCACTCTGCTAGACTTTCCCGTAACATGCTCTGCCCTTCCTGTCTCCCCACCTAGAACTGTCCTTTCTTCTTTCAAATTCTATTACCCCTTAAAATCTAATCAGCTCCTCATCTTCCACGAAGGTTTCCCTCACTACCCAGCCTAAAACAAATTCTAGTAGTACTCAATTGTCTGCAGTTACTTTTTTTTGTGTGTAGGTCTCATCTTCCCCCAAAACCCCAGACAGATTATAAACTCTTAAACAGAAAGTTAGTGTCTCTTGGTAACCCCACCGTGCTAGTCCATAGATGACCAGTAAGTGGTTGAATGAATGAACCATCTATTCTTTTCACCTCTTTTTGGGGACATCTTTGCTTTTCACAGAGGATAGTGCTGATTTGGACAGCATTGAAGCAGTTGCTAATGAAGTACTGAAAATGGAAATGCCTAGCACCCCACAGCAATTACAGAACTTGACAGAAGATATACGTGAACGAGTTGAAAGCCTTTCTCAAGTAGAGGTTATTCTACAGCAGAGTGCTGCTGACATTGCCAGAGCTGAGATGTTGTTAGAAGAAGCTAAAAAAGCAAGGTATCTAAAGACATGGCATCTAAGGGGCTTATTTTGTGTATCTATCATGGAGTAAAAAGTATCTCTTTAACTAGTGGAACTTCTAAGAAGGACCTATGCGAGTCTCTCTGGGTCATTTCAGGAAGGCTATTCTTTAAAGAAAAGAACACTGAGAGTACTTTTTTCATGTTCAACAACAATATACTGTCTCATTATTTTACTCAGCAAAAGTGCAACAGATGTTAAAGTCACTGCAGATATGGTAAAGGAAGCTCTGGAAGAAGCAGAAAAGGCCCAGGTCGCAGCAGAGAAGGCAATTAAACAAGCAGATGAAGACATTCAAGGAACCCAGAACCTGCTAACTTCGGTAAGCATACACAATCATTACATGTATGGGAAAACAGCTACATATACACTTTTACCAGAAAAGTACATTTGTTATCTATGAACAAAAATTCTTACAACTCAACATTAAAGGATTCCTTTAATTGTAATAAATCTGAACTACTCCATTAGCATGGATGCTAAAAATAAGTGGAGATAGGTTTTCATTTGAGCTGAGATCACACCACTACACTCCAGTCTGGGCAACAGAGACTCTGTCTCAAAAAAATAAAAACACTCCTATTCATTGAGGAAACAGCATGTACTCTGTTCAGTAGTATGAAGTATAATAGTTTTAGAAAACTGTCCTGATGTTATAAAGCAGCTTATATGGTTAAGGCCAATGTCTCAAGATTTTGGTGATCAAACATTTTACTATATAGCAGTTTTAGAAACTACTGGAGAACAGTCAGTCTGCTTTCAATACCCAATTCTAGAGGAACCTAATAGAGTGCTTATAGCTAAACAATCTATATCTATTCTATTCAGAATGCATGGAAAACTTAATTTTTTTTTATAAGGAATACTTTTTCATAGGGATCTAGCACTTTGCTCTAAAAATCCTCTTTATCTCTTAAAAGAAGTAATGCAAACATAATTCCATTAAATTCTTTTATTTCTCAAAAAGTTAATTTTTTCCTTCCAACTTTACGAGTTTTTAAAAAATGAAGAAAATTGATGAGTTATCTAATCCATATACATGTTCTCAGAATATACTTTGAAATTAAATGCTCCCATACCCAGCACTGTCAGCCTTCTCAGGCCAATCCTCCATGTGTTTAAAACCTGGGAAGATGAATTTTCAACATGCTTTTCTTACCATTAGTTGGTAAAAACCTGTCTTCCCCTATTGTATTGCTGTCAGTTAAATAAAGGTCAATAATTCTGCCCATTTTCCTCCTTAAATTTTGAGTATCAATAAGGCTTTTTCTTCAGGCTATTGGTTCAAGTTTAGAAAAATTATGTTTTCCCACCAGACTTATAAATATTTTGATGTTTTCGATCTCTAGGTTTTTCCATTTTCTCAGTTTGCCATTAATATTTTAGTGAATATTATGTCAGTGACTACAGAAATTATTGTTTTGAAAGCCAGGTGCAGTGGTGTGTGCCTGCCACTTGGGAGGCAGAGGTGAGAGGATCACTTAAGGCCATGAGTTTGAGACTATAGTGCACTATGATCATGCCTGTAAACAGTCACTGCACTCTAGCCTGGGAAGTAGAGCAAGACCTTGTTTCTTGGAAAAAAAAACTGCTTTGAAAAGCAAATTAGAAAATATTGAATTATAGGTGAGATATGTGACTTGATGATGCAAGTTAATAACTGGGGTTCTGTTTTTCAGGGGCCCTGGAGGGCAGGAAGTGTTTTAGGTTAGTAACAATAAGAAACAGAGAACCTCTAACTGAACTATGTTCATGAAAGCTTATCAGAAGCAATTCACTCAAAGAATGTCATTCTAATTAAAGGGTCCTTAGGTTTGAAATATTTACAAATTTTAGCCTATGTCTATACTGATCCCATTAACTTCATTATGACAGTATTGTTATTCAGTTAATTCTATGTAATTAGACCCATCCTTGAAGATCATTTTAAAGAAAAATTGAGTGCTCAGTGAAATTGACTCTTTTGTTGTGGGCTCACCTGCTTACTTTGGCTAGCTTTTAAAAGTCAATGTTTATTGATTCTACTTTGAAAGGAGATCAGATGTGGATCCTCACCAGTTGCCCAGATATTTTTTTTCCCTAAATAACTGAGTATTTAGAGTTTACAGCTGTAATGTTCCCAGACCATACATCGTCTCACAATTCTATAGAAATTCAAAGAACATCCCTAGTCTCCATTTCTTCAGTAATTAGCTGAAATCTCCACTACTAGAGTTTAAGATTTATTTTCCCACTCACATTAAGTTGGAAATTTATATATGGAAACCCCTCTTCGCACAGCTGCTTATTTGTGAATGTTGTTTAGCCAAAGTCTGCAGTTGTCCTTAAAATGCTTTCTCAACACATCATGCTCCTTGGGGGGGGGGGGGGGGGGGGGGTTTCTTTTTTGTTTTTTACTGTCAGAAAAAACTTTACATCCATCTCAGATCATCAGAAGTACCAAAAGAATGAAGTGAATATATGAAATGTAGCAAAGACTAAAGTTAGACACTTCATGTAACTTTTCCTGAAATATTCTTTTTAGTAATTACTTCTTTTGGTCTAGAGCAAAATGGCACAGCAGACTTAAATCTTCCTCCAAACTTGTACTGATAGTAATTCAATTTCTTAAACTAATGGCTTGCTGGAAAACTGACATACTTTTAGATTGAGTCTGAAACTGCAGCTTCTGAGGAAACCTTGTTCAACGCATCCCAGCGCATCAGCGAGTTAGAGAGGAATGTGGAGGAACTTAAGCGGAAAGCTGCCCAAAACTCTGGGGAGGCAGAATATATTGAAAAAGTAGTATATACTGTGAAGCAAAGCGCAGAAGATGTTAAGAAGGTACGTAAATCTTTGTAATTTCAGAGCTATGCTGTTAAAGGAGCCACCAGTCTCCTCCTTGCCTGCCTTAGAGTAAGGGACATGGACCTAACAGAAACAGAATTCATCAGAAACATCAAATGACCTGTTTTGCAACCGCAGTCTTTAGAAGTGTGGATGGAAAAGAATGGGAATGAATATGGAAGTATCTAATAAGTATGACTTATGCCCTCAAATCCAAACTTGGACAAGAGTTTAGAAGAATGCAATTAACTTAGGGGTAGAAGTCTTAAAACAGGCTTTTTTTATTAAAAAAAAAAAAAAAAAAAAAAAAAACCAACTATACTGACAAAAACCAGGCATATTGAACTTGTATTTCTCTGCTGTAGTCAATTAAATTCTTCATGGCATACAGTAATTACCAGGCCATTTGAGAATATTTTAAAAGCAAGTTGGAACAGAGAACAGGTAGTAGGAAACCAAATCTTATCTCTTTGAGACACATTTTGAATTAACCTCTCACCTCTCATTGGAAGGCACTGTATTTTGCAGAGAAAAACTCACAAAACCCAAATGTTTAATCGGAAGCCATGTAATAACTGAAACACATGTTTAGTTTCTAAATAATGCTTTAAAAACTTGGTGGTGGCAGGGTGGGGCTTAAAACCATTAAATGACTAGTCCCCAACTTTTTTGGCACCAAGGACCAGTTTCCTGGAAGACAATTTTTCCACAGACTGTGGGGTGGGGATGGTTTCAGGATGAAACTGTTCCAGCTCAGATCAGGCATTAGATTTCATAAGGAGTGTGCAACCCAGATCCCCTGCATGCACAGTTCCCAATAGGGTTCGTACTCCTATGAGAATCTGATGTCACCACTGATAACAAAAGCTGGAGCTCAGGCAATAACACTTGCCTGCCCACCCAGTTCCTAACTGGTCCGTAGGCCTGGGGGCTGGGGAAGCCTGCATTTACGGACCTAATTTCAGTATATAACTCCCTACTATTCAAAAATTTTCCTGGAAGTTACTGTAGCTTTTCAGGCATTACATAAGAGTAACTCACTACCTCTCTCTAGGTTGGGGAAGAGAACAAAAACAATGAGAAAAGTTCACTGCCACAGTATCAGACAGCTGTCTTTTCTATTGTGGTTTGTATGGTTTCCTGCAGTAGAGGGCACAAATTTCTCAAGTACTCTGCTTCAGGACATTTTGCTTAATGACATTTTATCACAATAGAAAGAAACAAAACCTCTTGAAATGAAATTTCCATAAATGGTTATTTGAACAGTTTCTAAAAAGAGTAATTTGCATTCCAACCCCACACCCCATTTCTCTTCTCCTCACTCACTTCTTGCATATGCTACAATCTCACCTTTCCTTCCTATATCTTTTAATTTTTTTCCTCTGATTTCCTTATAAGCAAGTCTTCACAAACCCTAATTTAGTCAAGATCCAAAGGGCCTCCATTTCAATATGGGCTTCTCTAATATCTAATTTACTTTTGAAAAATCTGCACTTCTCTATGTAATTCACAATACAATTATGCTACAATTTTCTATAGAAAAGTAATAAAATGAGGACTTAGCCCTAAGGACCTGCTGCAACTCCAGAATTTTTTGAAATGTTCTTTAAAATCATGTCTATTTTGCATTCAATTCCACTGTTTGAAGATAAAATTTTAAATTACTTACCAGTGAATAACTTAATGAAGCCTGAATATCCAGAATGCATGCCATGATTACACTATTGCTCTTAAACTGACACTAACATTACCACTTCTTTCTGTCTAAATGTGGAACTACAGACTTTAGATGGTGAACTTGATGAAAAATATAAAAAAGTAGAAAATTTAATTGCCAAAAAAACTGAGGAGTCAGCTGATGCCAGAAGGAAAGCTGAAATGCTACAAAATGAAGCAAAAACTCTTTTAGCTCAAGCAAACAGCAAGCTGCAACTGCTCAAAGGTGGGTCTTGTTTTTAATTATTTTAAATTTAAGGCATCGATAGTTTATTTCAAAGTGAAAAATCTATTCACTTTGTCTTGAGATCATCATAGTATAAATTGCTCAGACTTTATATATATATCCCCAGATTTAGAAAGAAAATATGAAGACAATCAAAAATACTTAGAAGATAAAGCTCAAGAATTAGCAAGACTGGAAGGAGAAGTCCGTTCACTCCTTAAGGATATAAGCCAGAAAGTTGCTGTTTATAGCACGTGCTTGTAACAAAGGAGAATATAAAACGGCTGAGGTGACCAAGGTAAAACAGCTACATTTTAAAAACTGACTTAATGATCTTCAAAATAAAACTCATCACCTATTTAATGTTTTTAATCACATTTTGTATGGAGTTAAATAAAGTACAATGCTTTTGTATACATATTTTGGTGTACTTGTTACTTTTACTGATTGTTGATGAATCCCTTTAGCAAAGAATGTTTTTTTCACGGTAAACTTGGATTTATAAACAAGTTTACTGCCTCCATGAAGACCCTAATTTATGTTGTCTATGAACAGGCTAATTATCTGACAGGTAAACATCCTCCAAAACTCCACACCCTTGACTCCCCTCCCCCCAATCACCTTCCCAGTGGGATTCCCTCAGTGGGATTCCCAGGTTGAGGTTAAGGAGGACAAATATCTATGCTACCATCACTGTTTCAATGGTTGCTGAGTTGCTCCAACCATCAAAACTCCTCTAAGTATTCCTTGCTCGAGGAATGAGAAAATCAGCAGGATAAACTAGGGCTTATAATCATTACTGCCTAGAAAAGGACCAGGGTTACTGAGGGGCAGGTTTCAATTAAATCAGGCCAGAATTTATGGATACTGCTCTTGCCAATTGAGCAATGCTACTACAGAGCACAGAATGATGCCCTAATTTCTCAGCTTTTGTATTGTATTTTGTGTGATTTTGCAACTAATCTAAGGAAGTAATTGCCAGGCCCATGTCAACTTTATTGCCTAACTAGCTGTATAAAAGGCCAGCCCTATGTGTTTTTTTCACACACTCTTAGAGCAAGACTATTCTGTGGACTGCTTAACAACCACCCACACATCCAACACAGCTGCATCTGAAGCTGGGCCTGGACAAAAGTTATGTAAACAGCTGTAAGTCAGTAACTTTCCTCTGGCCCAAAGCAATTAATTTGTCACTTTTATGGTACTGGTACCAAAACAGATATACAGACCACTGGAACAGAACAGAAGTCTCAGAAATAATACCACACATCTACAACCATCTGATCTTTGACAAACCTGACACAAGCAATGGGGAAAGGATTCCCTATTTAATAAATGGTGTTGGGAAAACTGGCTAGCCATATGCAGAAAGCTGAAACTGGATCCCTTCCTTGTACCTTATACAAAATTAACTCAAGATGGATTAAAGACTTAAACCTAAGACCTAAAACCATGAAAACCCTAGAATAAAACCTAGGCAACACCATTCAGGACACAGGCATGGGCAAAGACTTCATGACTAAACCACCAAAAGCAATGGCAACAAAAGCCAAAATTGACAAGTGGGATCTAATTAAAGAGCTTCTGCACAGCAAAAGAAACTATCATCAGAGTGAACCTACAGAATGGGAGAAAATTTTTGCAAAGAACTTCAACCCCATCAAAAAACTGGCGAAGGGTATGAACAGACACTTCTCAAAAGAAGACATTTATGCAGTCAACAAACATGAAAAAAAGTTCATCATCACCAGTTATTAGAGAAATGCAAATCAAAACCACAATAAGATACCATCTCATGCCAGTCAGAATGACGATCATTAAAAAGTCAGCAAACAACAGATGCTGGAGAGGCTGTGGAGAAATAGGAATGCTTTTACACTGTTGGTGAAAGTGTAAATTAGCTCAACCATTGTGGAAGACAGTGTGGCAATTCCTCAAGGATCTAGAACTAGAAATACCATTTGACACACCAATGCTATTACTGGGTATATACCCGAAGGATTATAAATCATTCTACTATAAAGACCCATGCACACATATATGTATCGAGGCACTGTTCACAATAACAAAGACTTGGAACCAACCCAAATGCCATCAATGACAGACTGGATAAAGAAAATGTGGCACATATACACCATGGAATGCTATGCAGCCATAATAAAGGATGAGTTCACGTCCTTTGCAGGGACATGGATGAAGCTGGAAACCATCATTCTAAGCAAACTAACACAAAAATAGAAAACCAAACACCACATGTTCTCACTTGTAAGTGGGAGCTGAACAATGAAAATACATGGACACAGGGATGGGGGTGGGGGAGGGAGAGCATTAGGAGAAATACCTAGTGTAGATGATGGGTTGATGGGTGCAGCAAACCACCATGGCACATGTATACCTATGTAATCTGCATGTTCTGCACATGTACCCCAGAACTTAATTTAAAAAAAAAAAAAATCCTAATAACTAGCAAAATTCTCATATCTCATCATCTACTAGAGCAATTATATAAGTATTTTACTTAACACAGTAGAAACTTTCCATGCCTTTTCAGCTAAACAATTAAAGATCTCACTTTGAAATTACTTTTTTTTTTTTTTTTTTTTTGAGACAGAGTCTCGCTCTGTTGCCAGGCTAGAGTGCAGTGGCACGATCTCAGTTCACTGCAACCTCCGCCTCTTGGGTTCAAGTGATTCTCCTGCCTCAGCCTCCTTAGTATCTGGGATTACAGGGGCCTGCCACCACACCTGGCTAATTTTTATATTTAATTAGTAGAGATGGGGTTTTACCACGTTGGCCAGGTTGGTCTCAAACTCCTGACCACAGGTGATCCGCCCACCTTGGCCTCCCAAAGTGCTGGGATTAGAGGAGTGAGCCACTGCTCCCAGCCGGTTGAATTTATTTTAATCAGTTCAATGAAGTGGACAATTAATCTCACTCTTCACAAGCTATGAAAATATTGAGAGCTTAGTAGATAACAGTAACCGAAAAAACTTGTTTTATTCTTAGGACTTTATTCCCCACCCAGATATATTTGCATTCTCATACTGAATGTAAACACTTAAAGATGGATTTAACTGTTTTGTGTCTCTACAGCTAGGATTCCATATTAAATTATATTTCACTATTCCCTAACTAAAAACTTTTTTTCCCCTGAGTAAGGGATATGTTGATATTTACATTAACAGCACTTCACATGATACTGGGATTTCAAATTTTTAAAAAGATGCAGAGTTCACTTCCAATAATGCCAAAGTAGCACACAGATACCAGACCAACCCTCCTGCTGATCACAACTGCAAACTCTGAACAAACATATTTTAGGAAAAACTAAAGGCACTGGAAACAACTACAAACAGGTGGAAAGTAGAGGGGAGCTGGCACTTAAAAAGTGAACAGCACTGGCTCAATGTCTCATTTTTAATAGGTTCTCACTTGAGGGGGAAACAGAAGCCAAGTTTTATTGGTTAAGGATCAGAGGGCAGAATATGGGGCAACCACAACAGCTGGAACATGAAGGGGAAACCCCCAAAAAACAGGAGGCACAGAAGGGGCAGACTTCTGCCCAAACTCTGGTTGACCCCTGAACTACACACTTGCATGGGAAAGACTTCCAGCAGCATAGGTAAAGCTAAAACAACTGAGAAGAGATTTCAGCTGCTGCCACCTACAAAGAAGACAGAGTTTGGAGTTGGTGTTCAGCCAAGTTAGACAACTATCAATTTTCTTTAGAAGTATATAACAGAATCCAGGGTCATTATGTCACTCATAATGAGCATGAGACAATCTATGCTATCTATACCAAATTTCAGAACTACTTAATCTGAATTATTCTTAAATTTAGTTATAATATGCAAAAGCCTACTTAGCATTTAGTAATTTGTTACTTAAGTTTCCTTAGGACATGGTCATTTTAAACACCACACATCCAATTTTATACCACTCTTTAAATAGTCATTTACCCAGCCAAGGAAAACACAGATTAAAGACTCCCTTATGTTATACTTCTCCAAAAGTATATATTAAACATTTAGTAGGTGTTTCTAAAATAGATGAAAGGATAATGACCTTTAAAATGCCTTAATATTGTCCTATAACATGAAAATAAAGATGCATTCAGGCCTATTAAATAAGAATATACACTAGAGGTAGTCGTAAAAAAAAACTACGACCATCTCAACACGTACTCATAATAACCAGTAAATGAATATTTAAGATGTTTATTTCAGTATCTTCATTCCCCACTGTAATACATTTGAATCCCCACGTATTTGAGTTCCGTAAATAGACTCTCTTAATTTGGATAACTATGTAATTACCCTTCAGAGTTGTAGACAACAGTGGAACCTTAAAAACCTCTTAAACACATAAATTCTACCCCAAACTAAAAGAATTCAGGGGTTAAATAAAACAAGTAAGAAGCCACTTACTTACATCAGTTTGGTTTATAGACATTTGAATCTTATTTGAATGACTGACTTGTTTCTAATGTGAAAACCAAATTAAAAATAACTTGATCACTTTGCTTCAAACACAACTGTTCACATATCAAATTCTAGCTCCATCTATGTAAAATTCAACTTTTCTGTATCAGAGAAAAAAGCTATTTAAATTCAGTGGCATTGAATCTTTCATGAACAGCATGAAAATATGAGTTGACGGAGATATTCCAGGATGCTACAATAAGTAGCTTTTTGTCTTACATATTAGTGCACTGAAACAAAATACTAAATTTATGTAAAATATAGATATGAGTATTCCATTCTGTCCAAACCTATTAAATACCTTCCAAAAGTTTCATAATTCAGTCCTAGAAATTCTTGGAGCTGTGAGAATATCCTGTTCAGGAATGTGACTTCTACAAAAGCTCCCAGGAAATTTCAGAAAAAAAATATATAATCTTCTAATTCAAAAGTTGATTGATTTGCCAAATGATGCAGCAAGATTTGCTTCTCTAAAAGCTTCTGATAAGGTCTGCAAGGGAAGAAATTTAGAATTAAAAAACAAATATTTGTGGGCCAGAAGAAAATTTAGGCAACCATCAATTCTATATGTTGTTAATAATTACCGGATGTGCATGACAGACTCTAGCTATATCTTCACAGGATGCTCCATATTCCAAAGCAAGAGCAGCTTCATTTACCATTTCTCCAGCACCCTTTAAAATAACAAGCCAAGTAAATTTGCTACCATGGTAAAAACTACATGCTAATAGGATAGCAATGGTTAACAGAGGAAGCTTTTAGATCTTAAAAACGCCTTAAATCTGTCTATCAGTTGAAGAAAAGTCAGGAAAAGCTTAACAGAAAAGGTGACACTGAAGAGCTTGGGCTCTGAAGCCAAAGGGCCTTCAATTCATATCTACCATTTACTACCTTAACCATTCATTGGTTCTGTGTGCTTCATTCAGTTTCTTCACCTCAAAAATAACAGCACCTATCTCACACAAAGCTTATGTAAAAATAACAAAATGTATACTAAAGTGACACAGCACTCAAATATTCTATTCTCATTATTGTTACATCAGATACAAGAGATATCTGTAAGAAAGATATATACTTTAGGCTCAGTGGTAGGAAAAGCTTCCCTTAGGAGGTAACATTTGAGCTGAGACCTGAACAATAAGGAGCCAGTCATTCAAAGATCTGGAGGCAGAACAGTTTAAGCAGAGGGTACCTTAAGCACAAAGGCCCTAAAATGCAAACATTTGGCCTGTTGTGAAAATGAGAGAAGGCCCATGTGACATGGAATTAATGAGTAAAGGAGAGCAGAAAAAGAAGAGGTCAGAAAAGTAGGCACAAACAGATTCAGTGAGGCCCTGGATGTAACAATCTGAAGTTGAAAAGCACCACTGGAGGACTTTCAGGGGCATAATCTGGTATATGTTTTAAAGAGAGAATCTTGGCTGCAGGAC
Source organism: Chlorocebus sabaeus (assembly GCF_047675955.1). Taxonomy (NCBI): domain Eukaryota; kingdom Metazoa; phylum Chordata; class Mammalia; order Primates; family Cercopithecidae; genus Chlorocebus; species Chlorocebus sabaeus. The sequence continues at coordinate 80,997,079 of NC_132924.1, read as the reverse complement.
AGAAAGTAGATGATACAGTGAGCAAGACTGTGGGAGTGCTGCTGGTATTCTTCTAGAAATGATGTACAGAGAGCCATATTCAAAGTTTTGCTGGAAATGAGCAACCTCAGAGTAACACCAGGCGGTTTATAATTAATAAACAGTGATGCTTTCTAGAAATCTTAATGGGATTTCTCTGGTTTTATAATACTCACTGGTCCAAGAATATGTGCTCCCAGTACTCTGTCTGTCGATTTCTGCCCAAGGATCTTCACCATGCCATCTGTGTCAGCATTTGTCTTAGCTCTGCTGTTAGCAGCAAATGGGAATTTCCCAACTTTGTACTCAATACCCTGTGTGACAGTCAGAAAAAAAGAATCTACGTAAGTGCCAGAAAAGTTCATTCCAATTAGTAACATCATCTACCATTTGTTCAGAAAATAAATCCCAAGAAGGCAATTGTTCGCAAAGCACATAGAAGGAAAGACCAAAAGACTGGTTAATGAAATATATCTTGGGCACAAATGCAAGCAAATACAAATGTCTGTCCATCTGGTTATATTTCAAAGTCAAATATAAAAAATCTGGAATTACTAGTTTTTTAATATAAGCAACTTCTCCTCCTCTCAATAACTGCTGATAAATCTGTGAATGATCTCTTTATAATGCTAACAAGGGAAAAAATATATAAGCTAAACTATATTTCACAGCTGTTAAATATATTAGCATAATGATAAAATGCTGTTTCTCAACCACCAGTGTCACTGGCACAACTCACACATTGGCGTAAAACCACCCACGTTCAGACTTACCTCTTCTTTCAACTGCTCTTCTGATTTGCCAACCCAAGCAACTTCAGGGTGTGTGTAAATCACTGATGGCACACAATTGTAGTCAATGTGCACAGCACCACCAGCCATTCCTTCCACACAGATAATGCCTTCATCCTCTGCTTTGTGAGCCAGCATTGGACCAGCAACTACATCACCAATGGCATAGATACTACCACAGAAATCAAAAGAAACACAATGAATTTCTGAAATCACAGCTACTTATCTTCAGTTACATCATGGTAACAGAAGTTTCCAGTAAGTAAGTCACCAAAAAATATATCAAATGCAGCTCTTCAAAAATCTATGAATTCGGCTTCTTATCTCTGAGTAAAATTCAGTTCTTTTTTATTTTACATTTTGTAAGTTTACTGTTCTTCCCCAAAGCCAATACATATTTTAAGCATAAAAATCTTACTTTTCAAAATACTGTTTGAAATAAATTTTAAAATTACTGAAAATGCAGACAATTATCCAACTTACTTTGGAATTTTAGTTTGAAATCTGGTATTAACTGGAATTCTACCTCTGGGATCTAGTTCAATTCCCAGCTCTTCTAGTCCCAAATTCTTAGTAAAGGGTCGTCGGCCAATGCAAACCAAGAGTACATCACAAGTGATAACTTCAGCTTTACCACCAGAAGCAGCTTCAATACTAGATAACAAACAGTATATAAATGTTAAATACACATCTGCATAAATCAATAGGCTTAGAAATTTAAGGCCAGTTATTTCTCAACTGTTGATGACATTTTTGTTTTGTTTTGTTTCTGAGATGGAGTCTTGCTCTGTCGCCAGACTGGAGTACAGTGGTGCAATCTCAGCTCACAGCAACCTCCACCTTCTAGGTTTCAGAGATTCTCCTGCCTCAGCCTCCTGAGTAGCTGGGACTACAGGTGCACGCCACCACATCCAGCTAATTTTTGTATTTTTAGTAGAGATGGGGTTTTACCACGTTGGCCAGGCTAGTCTTGATCTCCTGATCTCATGATCCACCCACCTCGATCTCCCAAAGTGCTGGGATTACAGGTGTGAGCCACCACACCCAGCCAGCACTGATGACATTTTTAACAATATAAGTTTATTTGAATGCAAACTTAAGACTCAGACAATGAAAGAGATTTATCATTAAAATCTAGAGGTCCATTATTAAAATCTCACAAAAACCACAGTATAATAAAACAGCAGTTAAGAATACGGTCTTTGGGTCACAAAAATCCAAATTCAACTACTGACTGCCACCCACTAGCTGTGTGGCAAGTTAGTCATTAATTAAGTCAGTGAATTCAGCTTCTTATCTTTGAGTAAAAGTTAGTTATTAAACTATTTAAATACTATTAACTATTTAATTTAAATATTTATTTAAGAACTAATTCATTAAATATGTGAAATGCCACTAAAGTATTTAATCAGTAGAGTACCAGACATATAGTAAACAATCTTTTATTACTGATTTCCCCATATATCTGCCAAAAAATATTGGTTCAATTTTATTGAATATTGGGAATTTAAATTTTTCTGAATATACTATAAGAAGGTACAACAATGAGAATATTGGATTAATCTTTCTAGCATTAACCTAATCATAAATTTCAATGTGCTAATGCAATAATTTGATAAGCAACTGAGTGATATTAAGTAATAAAATGACCTTACGTTAGGAAAAAACCTGTATTTGCTAAGCTGATTTTGAAACTTGAGTGTTTTGCTTAAAGAAACAAGACAGGGATGCTACATCAAAAACAAATGATGTATACTTACGAAACATCAATTTTTCCATCTGACTTCTTGGTAGCACCAGTAACCTTTGTATTCAATTTAAATTTAAACCCCTGTTTTTGAAGGATGCGTTGAAAGTTTTTAGATATCTCCATATCAATTCCAACTCCACCTACATGACCTAAAAATTCAACTGCTGTCACATCTGCACCAAGTCTTTGCCAAACTGAACCCTGCAAATAAAAACCCCAATAATCATAAAAGTTTCTATAGCAAATGTTTATGAAATCATCTTAATAATTTATTGTAAAATATTTTCTTCTTTCACTAGTATGTTCCTATGAGAAGCTCTGAGGTTTAAAATTAACCCTGTGTTAAATATGTATAACTTCATACATTTATTAACTTATTCATTCAATATCTGTTGAATACTACATGCTAGGCAATATTTTAGCTTCTAGGCATACACTAGTGAACAAAGCTAAAATCTCTGTTCTCAAGGATCTTATATTCTGGCAGGGGACATAGACAAATACGTAAAGTTCATAACAGAGAATAAAGTGCTACAAGAAAAATAAAATAGGAAGTAGAACTGGGACTACTGATTACCGGGATTACAATTTTGAATAGCACGGTTGGGGAAAGCCTCACTGGGAGTGACATTTGCACAAAACTTGAAAGAATGAGGCAATGAACTATCTAGTTAACTGGGGGAAAAGTGTTGTTCTAGGCAGAGGGAAACAGCAAGTGCAAAGGTCTTGAGGAAAAGGAAGTAGGCTACGAATCACTGATGTTTGCAGAATATTAAACTGGCTTCCTATTTTCTTTTCTCAACAAAGGACAAATTTTTACTTTTTCATTCAAATTATAATTTAAACTGAATGCCAGTTTACTTTAACATTTTGAAAATGAGCATAACTTCTAAACAATTATATATTAAACAATACATAACTGGCAAGATAAACATAATTTCACAGCATTAAATATGAAAAACCATGAACATATCCTTTGCAAGAATGTATACTAAAACCATCTGGTAATTCAAATGAACTATACAAGTTTACCTTCCCTAAATTAGGTGTGGGCATTCATTTAAAAAATCTCATGAATTTCTGGTATGAAGACTGAGTTAACTAGAGGCAATACAGTGACACTAAAAATCTAACACTATGTACATATAAAAGTTAACTCAAAATGGATCATGGACCTAAATGTAAAACCCGATACTATGAAACTTCTAGAAGAACACCTAAGAGAGGAAATCCTAGAATTGACCTTGAATTAGGCAAAGATTTCTTTGATGTAACACCAAAAGCACAATCCATAAAAGAAAAAAGATAAATAGGACCTCATCAAAATTAGAAAGTCTTAGATAACATTGAGAACACAAAAACAGAAGCCACAGACTGGGGGAAAAAATTACAAAACTTCTATCTGATAAGGGATTTATATCCAGAATATATAAAGAATTCTCCAAACTCAGTAAGAAAAAATTCAATAAAAAATGGACAAATGTCTGAAGAGGGAAGATACAGAGATGGCAAATAAGTACATTAAAAAATGCTCAACCCTGTAAGTCATTAGAGAAATCTAAGTTAAAACCACAATGAACTGAATTCAACAACACATTAAAAAGATCACTCACCGTGGTCAAGCAGGATTCATCCCAGAGATGCAAGGATGATTCAACATACATAAACCAATAAACATGATTCGTCACATTAACAGAACCAAGAACAAAAACCATATGATCATTTCAACAGATGCTGAAAAAGCCTTTAATAAAAATTCAACATCCCTTCATGATAAAAACCCTCAAAAAACTGGATATTGAAGGGACACACCTCAAAATAGTAAGACAAACTCATGGCCAACATCATACTGAACAGGGAAAAATTGAAAGCCTTTCCTCTAAGATCTGGAACAATATAAGAATGCTCATTTTTCACCACTTTTCTCAACATAATACTGAAAGTCCTGGCCTCAGCAATTATAGAGGAGAAAGAAACAAAGGGCAATCAAACTGGAAAGGAAGAAGTCAAATTAATCTTTTGTGCAGACTATATGATCTTATATTTAGAAAAACCTAAAGACTCCACCAAAAAACTATTAAACTTACAAACTAATTCAGTAAAGTTGCAGGATACAAAATCAACATACAAAAATCAGTAGCATTTATATACAGCAATAGTGGACAATCTAAAAAAGAAAACCAAAAGCAATCCCATTTGCAATAGCTACAGAGAATATAAAACACCTAAGAATCAATTTAGCCAAAGATGTGAAAGATCTATACATAAAAAACTAAAAAACACTGATAAAACAAATTGAAGAGGACACAAAAAATAGTTCATATTCATGGACTGGAAAAATTAATATCGTTAAAATGACAATACTACCCAAAGTAATTTACAGATTCAATGCAATCCCTATCAAACTACCAATGACATTCTTCAACTGCCAAAGTAATCCTGAACAACAAAAAAAAAAAACCTGGAAGAATCATATTACCTGGCTTCAAAATTTACTAAAAAGCTGTGGTAACCAAAATAGCATAACATAATACTGGCATAAAAAGACACATAGACCAATGGAACAGAATAAAAAACCCAAATATAAATCCACACATTTTCCACTAACTCATTTTCAACAAAGGTATCACAAACACAATGAGGAAAAGGCAGTCTCATCGATAAATGGTGCTAGGAAAACTGGATAACCGTATGCAGAAGAATGAGACTAGACCCCTATCTCTTACCATATACAAAAGTCAAATCAAAATGGATTAAAGACTTGAATCTAAAATCTGAAACTATAGAATTACTGAAAGAATACATTGGAGAAATGCTCCAGAACACTGGTCTGGGCAAAGACTCATTGTGTAAGACCTCAAAAGTATAGGCAATAAAGCAAAAACAGACAAATGGGATTACATTAAGTTAAAAAACTTTTGCACAGCCAAGGAAACAATTCACAAAGAGACAACCCACAGAATGGAAGAAAATATTTGCAAACTATCCATCTGACAGGAGATTAATAATCAGAGTATATAAGGAGCTCAAAAAAAAAATCCAGTTTTAAAATGAGCACCAGATCTGAATAGACATTTCTCAAAAGATGACATTCAAATGGCCAACACATGTATGAAAAAATGTTCAACATTATTAATTGAGAAATACAAATCAAAATCACAATGAGCTATCATCTCACCCCAGTTAAAACAGCTTTTATCAAAAAGATGGCAATGCTGACAAGGAAGTGAAGAAAGGAGAACCCTCATACACTGTTAGTGGGAAGTAAGTTAGTAAAGCCACTACGGAAAACAGTATGAAGCTTCCTCAAAAAACTAAAAATAAAACTACAATATGAGCCAGCAATTCCACTACTGGGTATATACCCGAAAGGAAGGAAATCAATATATTGAAGAAATATCTGCACTCCATGTTTACTGCAGCACTATTCACAATAGCCAAGATATAGAATTAACTCAAGTGTCCATCAGCAGACAAATAAAGAAAATGTGGTACACATATACAATGGAATATTATTCCGCCATAAAAAAAGAATGACATTCTGTCATTTGCAACAAAACAGATGGAACCAAAGGACGATATGTTCAGCGAAATAAGCTAGGCATAGAAAGACAAATATCGCATGTTCTAATATGTGGGAGTTAAAAAAAAAAACAAAACTGAACTCATGGAGATAGCAGCATGATGGTTACCAGAGGCTAGGAAGGCGAGGGGGAGAAGAGGAATGAAGAGAGGTTGATTAATCAGTGCAAATATACAATTAGAAGAAATAAGAGCTGGTGTTAATGCAGGGTTGACTATAGGTAACAATCAATTATACATTTCAAAATAACTAGAAGAGAATAATTCAATGTTCCTAGCATAAAAAAAGAGTTTGAGGTGATGGATAGCCTAATTACCCTGATTTAATTATATGAATGTATCAAATTATCACATGTACCTTGAAAAAAGTACATCTATTATGTAGCAATTTAAAAAATAAAAATAGGAAAAAAAATAAACCCACAATGAGTTACTACTACACAACCACTAGAAGAGCTCAAATTTTTTTTTAAAATGACAATACCAAGTACCAGTGGAAAAGTGGAGCAAACAGAAATTTACATTGCTGGTGGGATTGTACGGAAAACAGTGTAACGGTGTTCCTTGAAGTTAAAATAATTACCATATGACCCAACAATTACACATCTAGTTATATACCCAAGAGAAATGAAAACAGATATCCACACAAAAACTTGTAAACAAATAGACACAGCAGTGTCATTCATAATAGTCTGAAAGTAGAAACAACCCAAATGTCCACCCCTGATGAATGGATAAACAAAATGTGCCATATCCAGAGAATGAGATATTTAGCCATATAAAGAAACGAAGTATAGATACATGCTACAACTTGGATGAACCATAAGAACATTATCCTACGTAAAGAGAGCAGACACAAAATAATACATATTGTATGATTCCATTTATATGAAATGCCCAGAATAGGCAAATTCATAGACACAGTATAATTAGTGGTTTCCAGGGGCTGAGCAAAGGGAGAAATGGAGAATGACTGCTAATGGATACCAAGTTTCTTTTAGGGTGATGAAAATGTTCTAGAGTTAGACAGTGGTAACAGTTGTACAACTCTATGAATATACTAAAAACCTTTGAATTGTACATTTTAAATGGGTGAACTGGTATGTGAATTATATCTCGATAAAGCTGTTTAAAAAGCAAACAAAAAAAAAGGACCATTCTTGGAAACTGGGATAGGAATAAATAGAGGGGAAATAATGGGAGTGTGGAAATGATAAGAAACATCATCTTGGAGTCTAATTCAAAGTAGGGAGTGATGAGCATAGACAAGCGCCCTACTCTTTAGGAAAACTGATTTTAAAATACTTACAGACAGGAAAACTCAACAGCATCTACCACTTATTTAGAGCTTACTAAATGCCAGTCACTGCATTAAGTGTTTTAAATGTATTAAATCCCAGCAATAGTCCTTTAAGTTAGTTATTTTTATCCCCTTTTTGATGACAAACCAACTGGTTCAGAGTGGCTCATTAACTTAACAAAAACATAAGTCAGTAAGAGGCAGAGTTGAAATTCAAATTTAAATCTGTTCAATTCCAAAACATTTGTTCTTTAATACTACACTAAACTGGAATGGAAGAAGAAAGGCAAAATATAAAAAATAAAAATACGGTCATGTGAATAATCTTTATGAGAAAATAAACATATTATGACTACACAGTAAATTCTCTAATAAGTTTAAGTTTTTAAAAAGACATGTAAAAACTAATTCAATACAGTCACAGATATCTAAATCATTGTGTCAAAAGACTCAAGGCTTATACAAAAACCTAAAGCAAAACTGCTGAGATGAACAGAATTATTGCTTGGAGATATTATTATTATGACCAATAAAAGAAAGTAAACGTTATTCCTTTTTTCTTGCTTTATCCAACTATGAGAACAAAGAAGAATGAACAGAAGAAATATTGTTAACCAAGAGGCAAAACCCAAGATTAAGAACAACTGGTCATTTTTGAAGAGTTAATTCCCGGCTGGGCATGGTGGCTCACGCCTGTAATCCCAGCACTTTTGGAGGCCGAGGCAGGAGGATTATGAGGTCAGGAGTTCAAGACCAGCCTGGCCAACATGGTGAAACCCCGTCTCTACTAAAAATACAAAGAAAAATTAGCTGGGTTGGTGGCGCGTGCCTGTAATCCCAGCTTCTCAGGTGGCTGAGGCAGGAGAATTGCTTGAACTGGGACCTGGGAGGTGGAGGTTGCAGTGAGCTGAGATCATATGCCACTGTATTCCAGCCTGGGCTATGGAGCGAGACTCTGTCTCAAAAAAAAAAAAAAAAAAAAAATTGACAATACAGGCACTCTCAGTGAACTCTGGGAACTTAGCACAAGGGAACTGCCAAAAGGTGGCAGACAGGCAAATATGCCTAAATTTTCAAAAATGGAAAAGAAGAGATTCTGCTAAACACTAGAAGACATTATTAATCAGCTGGTTTCACAATCATTAGACACTACCACAAGTGTTCCAAACAGGTCACGTAAACTACTCTTACTTTCTGAAGGGTTTCTGGACTGGTTAATGTAGTATATTTTGGTATCAGCAAGGTGTTAAAAAAAAATTTAAGAAAATCTCATGATATCCTTGTAGATTTGATGGAGAAATGAAGACGAATAAACATCAAAGGTGTTTATAACTGATGAAAGACTGTACTGTCAGATGGCTTTCAATATTTCATCCTGGTCAAAAATTTGTACTAATGACGTGAATGACAACAGAAGTTTGCTTAACCAAGATCGGACCAGATGATGGGACTGTGTGCCTTAATTGTCGTATTTCCAAAATTTATGAACTATGAAAAGTAAAAGCAGTTAAGTACAAGAATGACAGAATCAAGACTAAGATATAGATTGAAATAATGAGTGCGAGTGAACAAGATTAAATTAAAGCAAGAATAAAGGTTCAAAGTCACTTAGGTTTAGAAAATCAGAATTCCAAATGCAAAGAATGTGGTTTTTATCTGAACATAAGCTCAATGTCTGCTTTATAAAAACAACTAAACTGATTTTAAAGGATTACATTATAAGAAGTACACTACACATATCAAAAGAAGTACTCTCTACAACCCTGAACATGTTTAGAATACAAGCTTTCTTTTTCTTTTTGAGATGGAGTCTTGCTTTGTTCCCCAGGCTAAAGTGCAGTGGCGTGATCTTGGCTCACTGCAAGCTCCACCTCTCGGGTTCATGCCATTCTCCTGCCTCAGCCTCCCAAGTAGCTGGGACTACAGGCTCCCGCCACCACACCCGGCTAATTTTTTGTATTTTTAGTAGAGACGGGGTTTCTCTGTGTTAGCCAGGATGGTCTCGACCTCTTGACCTCGTGATCTGCCCGCCTCGGCCTCCCAAAGTGCTGGGATTACAGGCGTGAGCCACCGCGCCCGGCCAGATTACAAATTTTCTTGACGGACTGGACAGGATCCAAAGGTTGATGACAAAATAACAGACCTATTATCCATGAGACCTAAGTACTAAACATTAAGAAAACCAATGGAGATTTAAATAGGAATTAAAAATTCAGTCTTGCCTTCAAGGAGCTTTGGTCTTACAGGAAAGTCAGCCATGGACAAATAAATGCAATTATTAGTGGTTACTATGGAAATGTAGATACATTATACTAAGGACTCAAACAAAGAAAGACTTGAGCTTTCTTAGAAGAAAGAATTCTTCACTAAAAAGGTAACTTAAAAGCTGATTTTTGTTTTTGGCGTTTTTTTTTGAGACAGGGTCTCGCTCTTTTGCCCAGGATGGAGTGCAGTGGCATGACCCCAGCTCACTACAGCCTCAAACTCCCAGGTTCAAGTGATTCTCCCATCTCAGCCTCCTGAGTAGCTGGGACTACAGGCACACACCACCGTGCCCAGCTCATTTTTTATATTTTTTGTAAAGATAAGGTCTCACATTGTTGCCCAGGCCGGTCTCAAACTCCTGGGCTTAAGCAATCTGCCTAACCCAGCCTCCCAAAGTGCTGGGATTACAGGCATGAGCCACCATGCCCAGCCTAAGCTGATTTTTGAAAGGTATTTATCCTATCAAAAATGGGCAACAATAATAAAAGCTAATATGTAAGTACTTATTACATATATCAGCTACTGTGCTACATGCTAAAGACAGTGAATCAAACAGCTATGATCTCTGCCCTCATGGAGTTTATGTTTCAGTGAAAGAGAGAGAAGAGAACAAGTACAGGTTGTGTATCTCTTATCCAAAATGCTTGGGACCACAGTGTTTCAAATTCTGGATATTTTTCCAGTTATTGGAATATCTGCATTATATACTTGCTCAGTTAAGCATTCCCAATTTGAAAGTTTGAACCTGAAATGTTCCAGTGAGCACTTCCTTTGAGTGTCATGTTGACAGTCAGAAAGTTTCAGATTTTGGAGCATTTTGGATTTTTGATTTTCAGATTTGGGACGTTCAACCTGTAATACCAAGAAAGTAAGATAAATACTGTAAGAAACAGAAGTATGCAGTGCAATGGAACACTCGACAAGAATACCTGAAGACATTTAGGGTAGTCAGGGAGGGGCTCACAAGAGTGCAAGGACTGGTAGAGGGAAATGTTCCTAACAGAGGAAGGTCTAAAGATAAGACCAAGGAACTTGGCTTGTTCAGGAACTAATATTTCAATATACTAGTACACAGTTTGAGAGCAGGGGGAGCTAGAAAAAAGGCTAGAGATATAAGCTGGTGCCACATCATGCTGGTCTTTAAACAGCAAAGAGTTTGAATTTATCCTAATAGTAATAGTAAGCTGTTGAAGGGTGTTAAGCAGAGAAGGAACATGGTTAAATTTGTGTTACAAAAAAATCACTCCAGCCACAATGAGGAGGATTAGAAAAAGATGAAAGAAGCCAGGAAGACCTAGCGCAAGACATGACACTGGCCTGAACTAATCTATCTAGGTAGATGAATAAAGAGAAGTAAATATACTCCGTGTGTGTGTGTGTGTGTGTGTGTGTGTGTGTACCCAGTGACTGACTGATACGGGGGGAGGGCACAGGAAAAATCATATGTAAGTCCCAAACTTCTTGCTTAGGACTTTATATAGACAGCAGTACCACTCACTGAGGTGGGAAATGCCAGAAGAGAATTAGGTTTGGTTTTGTTTGTTTGAGGTGGGGAGTGGGAGTAGGATGGGGAAAGAAAGGTTAAGTTATACATTTAGTGAATAAATAGAGTGCCTGTGAGACTCACAAGTAGACATTCAGATATAAAAGTCTAGAGGCAAAGAGAAAGGATCAGGCCGCAGACATCTGTAGTCCTTAGGCAACTGAGGTGAGAGTGAAGAGAATATTCTGTAGAAAGGCAAAAAAAGGTCTAGGACAGAACCCTGAGATAGAATCTAGAGTAATATTAACAATTGGCCAGGCATGGTGGCTCACACCTGTAATCCTAGCACTTTAGTAGGAGGCCGAGGCGGGCAGATCACAAGGTCAGGAGTTTGAGACCAGCTTGGCCAATGTGGTGAAATCCTGTCTCTACTAAAAGTACAAAAATTAGCCTGGCATGGTGGCGGGCGCCTGTAGTCTCAGCTACTAGGGAGGCTGAGGCAGGAGAATCGCTTGAACTTGGGAGGCGGAAGTTGCAGTGAGCCGAGATGGTGCCACTGCATTCCAGCCTGGGTGACAGAGCAAGACCTGGACTCAAAAAAATAAGAAAGAAAAAAAGAAAAATACTAACAATTAAAGGGAAGCCTAAGAAAGGGGACTTGCATAATATGGAGAATTCAGCTCAAAGAGCAGATGTAAAAATGGAAGACTATGAAATCACAGAAGTTAGGGAAAGAGTTTCAAAGGCAAGAAAATCAGCAATGCTAATTACTGCCAAATAAAGCAGTGAAGAAATTATTCCACCAGACTGAGCAATAAATGGATTCATGCCCCAAGAGCAATTTATTGGCACAAGCCATAGACTGAGGAGTGAGTGGAAGTTGATGAAACAAAGCATGGACAACTCTTTCGAGAAGTTGGGTTTTGAAGTAAAAGTGCGAACAAAATTGGTAACTCAAGAAGGACATGGGACCAAGAGAAGGAGTATTTATGTGCACACAAATCTGTGTTAATGACTGCAAATGCGTCTGAGCATGTGTATGGTACACAGGTGCACACATAGCAGCACATGAAACTATAAATGAGAAGGAAAGAGTCTGAAGACTGAAAAATACAAGAATAAAAATCACAAAACAAGTCTCTGAAAAGGCAGATGATGTGCTACCAAGCATAAGTAAAGAGATTGTCTTAGGGAAAATGGCATTTCCATAGTAAGAGGAGAGGTAATCAAAAGGATAGGTGTAACAACAGGTAAAAGCATTTTCAAATTTAGGACATCAACTTGAGGGAGTTCTCATCTGATGATTTCTCTTTTATGTAATATTTAAAAGACAAGGTCATCCACAGGCAGAGAAGACAGTATACAAGCAGAGATTTGAGAAGAGTAGAAAATGAAAATGGCCATTGCAGAGACCAGGGCAGTGTACCATCTTAGGAAATAATAAACTGTCAGCAAGGCTGAGGTTCTTGTTTAGGTTTGTGCCAAGAATTAATACAAGTACCAATGTGTAGGGTGTGTTTTTCTCCAGGTGCGGTCAATAGCCTGGAAATAGCATAAAAAGGGCAGACTGCTGCATTCAACCAGAACTAGAGTTTTGCCAAGCAGATATGACAGAACAGTGAGGCAAGCAACTCAAGGACACCTGTAAGAGTGTGGTTAAAGTGATGGACTATGGCATCTAAGCTGATCAGGAACACAGTCAAGACTAGAAAGGGCAGATCGCAAGAAAGTAGATCTATGGATTAGAAAACCTAAAAAAGGGTACAAAGTACACTAGGAATAACTGAGTAAAAGAGGAAAGGAGGTCATGGTTAGATAATAAAACATCTGAATGTATTATTTCAGAAGTAGAGCAATTCCTGGTGATTATAAGGCACAGTGGCTCTAAAATGGAGGGAGGTCATTGGAATTGTGTGGAAAGCTGCCAAATGGGCAAGAAGGGAGAACAAGGCAGACAGAAGGTCTAAAATAACATGGTGTTCAGAGAAATGCAAGTAGTTTGACATTTCTAAAACCTAAGAGGCATAAAGATGAGGATAGAGAAGGGAAGAGCCAAATCATGTATGTCGTGGTAAAGAGAATAATCTTTATCTGGAATGCAATTTGCTCAGGATAAAAGCTGTCCTCAAATATCTGAATGGCTGTCATATTAAAAAAAGAATTAGACCAGTTCTAGGAAATAGGAGGGTGGAAGGTACAAGGAAACAGACTAAAATAAAGAAGAACATTCTAAATGAGTAAATAAATAGGCTGTCCTGAAGAAAACAAAAGCAAACTCTTTTTTACTAGAAGTGTTCAAGCAAACCTCAATGCTGATCAGCCTATAATGTTATACAAAGAATCAAAAAGGTGACATTTAAGTCCCTTCCAACTCCAAGGAGGTAATAAGAAGCAGAAAGACAACACTTACCAATTCTACACCTATTACTCCTGCACCAATAACCACCATCTTTTCTGGAACTTTTTTTAAAGATAAAGCACCTGTAGATGACACTATTGTATCTTCATCAATCTGTAAGAAAAACAAAAGATACAATCAAAATAATCTGAAAAAACCTAGTACAGTCGACCCTCCATATCCATGGGTTCTGAATTTGCAGATTTAACCAACCATGCACTGAAAATATTCAGAAAAAAAATTGATGGCTGCATCTGTACCAAACATGTACAGATGGGTTTTTTTTGTCATTATTCCCTAAACAATACGGTATAAGAACTACTTGCATAGCATTTACAGTGTATTAGGTATTATAAGTAACCTAGAGATGACTTAAAGTATACAGGAGGAAGTATACAGATTATATGCAAATACTATGTCATTTTATGTAAGGCACTTGAGCATCTGTGGGTTTTGGTATCCAAGGGGGTTCCTGGAACCAATCGACGAAGGATATGAAGAGATAAATGTATTTATAAACTGTGATCTCAGCAGAATCACTAAAAATACTAAGTCATTTATTTGTTTTGAGGTATCTATATACCTAATTTCATCAAATCCCATTAAAAATGCTGACTTTAAATTTTATCCTCCAATATTCCAAACGCAATGGTCAATTTTAACTTCATACTGTACTCGAACATATCTTAATATAAAGTGTTCTATAGCTGGTCAAAATCACTGCAGAATAAAGACAGGTAACTTCCCAAAGCTGAATGACCATCAAAATATAGTATTTCAGTCAGAAATCTCTCATTCAAAGTTCACAAATAGCATAATTTATAAAACATATTTCTAAAGAAAAGTTGTAATGGTTGTAAATTACGAAGCATAAATACCGTGATTCCAGGAAAAGGAGTAACTTCTGAACCCGTAGCTATAAGAATGTTCTTTGTATCAACAACTTGAGTGCCGCCATCAACTTTCGTAGCAGTGACTTGATTTTTGCCAGTTATCTTTCCATATCCATTGACATGAATAACCTTTATGAAATAATGTTTATAAATTCACAAAGTTTAAAGTAATTTGTTTTATGAATCATTCCAAGGAAAAATTACTCTGTAAATAATTTATCTAAAACAAAATGCTTCCTTACTCAGTAATGCTACACCATGCAGCAAAACATGTGATATATGTCAGGGAAATCTATTTCAGGTTAGCAAGCTATTTTAAATTAAATAAATATTCCCCTGTAACCAAGTTCAAATATCATCACTCCATAATGCAAAGTTTAATGTGTATTCAAAGTAAAGCAGAAATCTGAATATTAAACACTGACCTTATTCTGTTTGAATAAGTGGGCAATTCCACCTGTTAAAGCTTTTACTGCAGTACTCTTCTGCTCCATCATCTTGTCTAAATTCAAGCGAACTTCGGACACTGTAATTTGTTAAATTAATCTTTAGTCCTTGGCTAAATTCTTGAAGCACTGTGCAGTGTTTTTCACTCACCAACTGGAAAATTTCAACCTAATGCTCATAAAAGCCAGTATTAAAGTTTCAAAATGTAATAACTTATAATTATGGCTGACAAAGTTTAATCACCTAGGTTTTAATCACTCATTCAACTCAGAAGAGAACTCTGAAGCAACAGCATTGGATAAAAATGCTCAACTCAATTAAATTTTAGAGGTAAGAAGGGTATCTTAGAAAGTACCTCACATAACAACCAACACATATTTTAGAGATAAAGAAAAAGAGACTGAAAGATTTCTGATTTACCCAGGGTCACAGAGCTAGGATGTAAAAGCCTTGCCTACAATGCAGGTCTCCTGACTACCCCTAGCTCTTCTTTCTTTACATCATTCCATTTTTCATCTAGTATGATATTCTATATGATTTAGTGCGTACACATCATCTCTATATCCAATGGATTGCCTGTAAGTAGCCCCTCAAACCTACCTCTGTAAAGAAACAAATGAAGGAAAAGTAACAACCCAAGGTTATGACTAGGTCCTGCCCAGAAGAGACTACCTTTCTGGAAGTACCTACCAACAACAATAATTGGAGACAAAAGATTAAAACAGCTCAAAAAGTATGTCAGGAGACAAGATATGTTATGAAATGTCCTTTTCCTTTTCCGCTATGCCTCACTCTTTCTCTCTAATTTTTCTACTACCAAAAGTTTAAGTGGGCCTTCCTTCCTTCCTCTATCTCCCCATAGTACTCAGGAATCCAGCCTTCTCAGTGATCTCCAGGTTTCAGGAAATGAAAACTGACTCTTCAAAAACACATAAAGGCAAACCTCAGGAAACAGTTGGCAAAGGAACAGAAGATATAATGATAGAAATCTGGATTTGCAGAGTTAGGCTTGGTTATACTTGGCTGGGAGAAATCTGGACTTAGGCCTTCCTTTTTCAGTAAATCTCTCCAAATTTTTGAGATTCTTTATTTTACTCTTCCTTCACTAAACATCTATTATACATACATTAGACACATTTAAGTCTTTAGACAGAAGAGCCAAGTCAAGCAGTCTGGTTATGTCATTAAGTATGAAAAGTATACTTACTTTCAATTCCTCTAGATGCAAAATCTTTTCCATGGGCCATATGGTAATAATGAGAGTTGTTCAATAAAGCCTAAAGGAAATTAAAAAGATTAAATTATCAAATATTCATACATAGACTTCACATAATCAAAAAGAACTTATGAAATGATAGTCTCTTTCTTTTTATTTTTTGAGACGGAGTTTCGCTCTTTTTGCCCAAGCTGGAGTGCAATAGTGTGATCTTGGCTCACCGCAACCTCCGCCTCCCGGGCTCAAGCAATTCTCCCTCGGACTACAGGCATGCGCCACCACACCTGGCTAATTTTGTATTTTTAGTAGAGACGGGGTTTCTCCATGTTGGTCAGGCTGGTCTTGAACTCCCGACCTCAGGTGATCTGCCCGCCTCGGCCTCCCAAAGTGCTGGGATTACAGGCGTGAGCCACCGCGCCCGGCCGATATTCTCTTTCAAATGTTCTTACCACAGAAATGGTAGGTAATGAAAATGTTAATTAGCTTGACTAAATTATTCCACATTATAGTCATAAATCATAACACCACTTTGTATGCCATAAATATATACAATTGTAATATGTCACTTTACAATAAAAATTTAAAAAGAAGTTAAAAAAAAAGACATGGCATTCTCTACATGGAATAGTATATGGGACTACACCCATTCAGTTTCTCTTATTAATCAAAGACAGACAATAATGATGTGAAAAACATTCAACAAACAAGAATGAAAAAGACTTTTACTTTCTTTAAAAGTAAAGGCATAAGTACACACTTCAGGGTGGCAGGTGAAAAAGGCAGTCATGTTTACATACATAAAGGACCTAAAAGAACAATTTACTTACTATCTATTATCTGTTACATTGGTAAAGGAAAGATAAAGAGAAAAAACTAGAACATCAGAGTCTGTCTGAATGGAAAGCTAGGCATTCTGAGACAAGGAAGCTATTTCAGGAATGAGCGGCAGAACAGTGACAGCACTCTTTAAGTTTTACAAAAGAGAAGTGTGTTTTTTATCATTCTTTTTTTTCTCTGTGTGAAATGTGCCACAACTTGGATTGTTTTTTAACAAGTGTATTTGTCTAGTCTCAATCCATCCTTCTAGTTGGTTGCTAGCCAAAAACAATCTCTGCGCTGTACAAAACATATGCTCACCTTAGAAGGAATACAACCAACATTCAAGCACGTTCCACCAAGTGTTTCATTTTTCTCAACGCAGACTGTCTACAACCAAAGAAAATATTATTTAACTGCACATAACCCCAATGTTTCAGATCACTAAAATTCCAAATATATGTCTTAATTTGTCTACAAAACAAGCTATTTGAGCTGTGTTTTCACAGAGACTAAAATATGTAGTCCTTTATAATTTACCATTTGAATAATAATAAACTCTTTTGGGCTAACCCAAAAGTGAATTATTCTAAAAGATATTTTTGTGTGCTTAACATTACCAAATATACGCTTTTAGTTCCATCACTGTATCTTCCAAAGTGTGATTAGAAGTCAAAATGAAAAGTACTGGGAAGAGAAGAAAACTAATAGATTTCACTTTCCACTCCAAGAGAATACTATAACCAAATGAACCTAATCTTTATTAGTCTCAGGCTTACAAGTTATTTATAGAGTTAAGAAAGTATTTACCACGTTTTTGCCTGCAAAGTACTTTATACACATAATCAACCCTTCCCAAATTAAAATAAACCAATACTTAGTTGGAGTTCAAACCTTACCTTGAAGCCTAACTGGGCAGCTTTAATAGCAGCAACATATCCTCCAGGACCAGAACCTATAACTGTTACATCAGCATCAACTACAATAAAAGCAAATTGATATAAAATAGTAAATTGCTTAATAGTTACCAAAAAGAGCTCTTTGGAAGAGCAAACAAATAATCAGCATTTTCTACATAGTTTCTGCACTATTTTATTACTACTACTTGATGCTCTTTGATGCTACTGAAAAATGGCATAAATATTCAAATTTCATTTTCTGTTATCTTAAATTTCATTTTCTATTATTTTCTATTCATTACAACATGCAGAAACACAACTGAGTTCTGTAATACTAACATTGTATCCACTGACCTTCCTAAATTCTATTGATTTAATAACTGACAGGAATTTAGTGATATTGGAAGACAAGTATGTATGAAGCAAAGAGCCTGAGCTTTGGAATCTGACATTCTGGGCTTCAAATCTCAGCACTGCCAATGATTAGTTGTGTGAACTTGACCAAATGACTTAACCTTTCTGTAATATGGGGATGAAAACACTGCCTTCAATGATTGATGTTAGAATTAAATAAGATAATTTCATATAATGCTTTAATATTTCCAATAAATTTAAGACCTATTACCTTTTTCAGGTCCTTAACTTCTGAAATATGAGGGAAAAAACAGCTTCCACGTAATATTTAACAAATATGTTTTGAACTTGCATATTGATATTTTTTGTATACTTTAAGATAATAGGCTAACCAGAATATTCAATTAACTACTGTGGCTATTTTTCAAATAAAGATAAAAAATTGAAAATTAATTTTGATCAGTATCCTTAGGAGTGTAACAATCGTAATACTAATGTGCAAATAAGTTCAATTACTCCCATTCTTCTCAATCCAACTTCAAATAAAGTAACAATGACTTTTAAGAGTTAGGAAACAGTCTCCCTTTTCTTCCCCTTCCACTGTCCTGACAACCACAACTAGTCTAGCATTTAGCAAT
Source organism: Chlorocebus sabaeus (assembly GCF_047675955.1). Classification (NCBI taxonomy): domain Eukaryota; kingdom Metazoa; phylum Chordata; class Mammalia; order Primates; family Cercopithecidae; genus Chlorocebus; species Chlorocebus sabaeus. The sequence continues at coordinate 80,978,229 of NC_132924.1, read as the reverse complement.
TCGTAACACATATTCACATATATTATCATGTTTGAGTCTCAGAATTTCCTATGAGGAAGATAAAGATGTCATAAATAAGACATTTCACAGAAGAAACAAGAAGTTCAAGAGAGGTCAATTAACTTGTCTAAGGTTAACTGGCAAGTGAACTGCAGAGACAAACTAAGCTTTTTGACTCTACTTCCAGTAGTCTTTCCATTATTCAATACTATTCCATTCCTCAGTTTTAACCATCATAAACTAAAATCCCAGAGAGCAATAATCAAGCTTTATAATCACTACCTAAGTGACCTTAGGTGAGTAATTTAACCTGCCTCATCTTTGTTTCCATACCTGGCAAAAGAAAGACCACAAAAAAATCTACTTCATAGAATAAAATAATGTACGTAATAATTTAGCATAGTACCTCTAGCACACATAGTAAGTATTCTATACAGAGTAGGTATATTCTGACCTACAAAGAATACTATTCTAATTTGCATCACCGCCTCTCCCCAAAAACACACATCCCTAGAGTAATATCATTCAAAAACCTTTGCTGGCCTGAATAGAATCATAGAACCTCTGTGTTGGTAGATAACTAAGTTATTCAGCCCAATTATCCACAAAAATCTAAGAATCCCTCCTGCTGAATAAATGAAAGTACTAGATTTTCTTTGGTTATAGCAGATGATAACTGAGATAATACATGAAAAATATGTACAGTCATTTCAATATATGAAAAATTGCTTCAATTTTTACTGATCCATCTGTGCTTTTTAGCCACCCTGCGTGGTTCAGACTCAGGTTCAGAATTAAGTATCTAATAAAATGTATTTTTATTTTCAAATCTTGAACCAAGTGATAATCTACACAACATCCCTCAAATGGGTTCTAATTTTTAATTTCAGAGTAATGTAAATACAAGCTACAAAACAGGTTTCTTTGCTGAATTTTTAATGTCTTTTCTGATTAAAAATACAAGTTTACTGAATAAATTTAAATACACTAAATAAAAAAAAAAAACCCATCCACATTGCCATACAACCCAGAGAAAACTTTATAGGACCTCCCAATCTTTTCTCTAGGAAAGTTTTTATAAAATTCAATTTTTGCCATATTTTATATTCTTTTCTCATTCTTACATGAGCATATATATTTATAACATATTATTGCTATGATTCTCCAAAAACCCTTTTAATGACAATAAAACTGAATTAAATATTTTAAATTTTGGGTATATGTATTTTTGAGCATGTATCTTTAATCACTGATATATAACAATTCTTATAGTAGGTCCATGGTACTAAAATGAAAAATAAATTTGGTTTGGAAAAGAACTGTTTTAGTAAGGTCAGGAGAAGTAAACAAGAGATAAAAGATAACAGCCAAAACCCTTGGGTTTCATTTCCATATTCACTACGTAATTTTAGGGTTTTTTTTTTTTTTTAAACTTCAGAAAATACCAAAAATTCAAGAGTTCCTCTCTCACTATAGATACTAGATGTAATATTCCATCACAATACCACTAAAGTGCTAAGATGCACAAAAATGAGAAAAAAGCAGACTCTTTATGTAAAGATCTGTCAACTGAGAATACAGGAGGGTATAAGCCAGGAACAATCTTTCAAAAACAAACCAGTATTTAGGGGAAGTATACACACATCTACAATATACTTTGAAATGTATCAAAAAATAAGATGGACTGATGGATAAATTGATGAGCACATATGTGGTACTGTAAGCACAGAAAATGTTAATGGAAGAAAATTATGGGTGTTCAATGTAAAATTCTTACAATTTTCTAAATGTTTGTAAATTTTCATAATAAAATGTCAGAAAAATAATCTAACTCTCACCTGTACCAAAGGATGCATACAAATGAAAGCTGACAACAAACGATTCTGACTCACCCTCTCCTTGTCAAGAAGAATTTTACAGGTTAGGTCCCATACATAAAGTTAAAAAATCAGAATACAGGCCGGCATGGTAGCTCATGCCTGTAATCCCAGCACTTTGGAAGGCCGGGGCAGGTGGTCACCTGAGGTCAGGAGTTTGAGACCAGCCTCACATGGCGAAACCCCATCTCTACCAAAAATACAAAATATTAGCCAGGCGTGGTTGTGAGAGCCTGTAATCAGCTACTCGGGAGGCTGAGGCAGGAGAATCACTTGAACCCGGGAGGTGGATGTTGCAGTGAACCGAAACCGTGTCACTGCACTACTCCAGCCTGGGTAACAAGAGCGAAACTCTATCTCAGAAAAAAAAAAAAAGGATACAGAAAAGTAGTTAAATGAAATACATTTATTTAAGGCAAGCCTGATGGAAAAATGGCAAATGACAGCTGAATAGCAATCTGTGTTTCAAGTGTCAGTGAAGTATCAGCTGATTCAAACATGGTCCTTTAGATTCTGAAATGTGTGCTCCTATCAGGTTTAAAGTATCAGGTTGATACTTTAAAAATACTGGAGTACAATAAGAAGTGACTGACTTGAACAAGGCAATTAATGTTATTAAAATTAACTCAAAGAAAAAAGGCAAGAAAAGTACTCTACAAATTCTCCAAGTGTTACATATTAGATCATTATAAGGAAAATAAGGCACCACAGTATCCAGGCTACCACTGAAATAAAGGTGTTGTGTTACAAATCAATTTTAATCATCAATATAATTATAAGATGTATCTCAAGAAGTCAGTCTGTGTAATCCCAGCACTCTGGGAGGCTAATGTGGGTGGATCACTTGAGGTCAGGACTTCAAGACAAGGCAGGCCAACATGGTGAAACCCTATCTCTACTAAAAATACAAAAATTAGCTGGGCATAGTGGTGCATGCCTGTAGTCCCAGCTACTCAGGAGGCTGACGCATGAGAATCTCCTGAACCTGCGAGGCAGAAGTTGCAGTGAACCAAGATCGCACCATTGCACCCCAGCTTGCACGACAGAGTGAGACCCTGTTTCAAAAAAAAAGTCAGTCTACAATACCTAACGCTTGGGTAGTTTACAATGTGCCAGTTAGTGAGCCAGTCACGTGTACTGTCTTATGTAAGCCTCATTACATTTCTATGACATAGTTATTACTACCATTAACAGAGGAAGAAAAGGTTGAAAACAACTAAATAACTTGCATAAGGCTACACAACTAGTAAGTAATCTAGCCAGGATTCAAACAAAGTCCTCTAGATTCTGACATGTATGCTCCTACATACCATTATGTTCTATCGCCTGCCAAAACACTCAGATGATCCCATAATCTCCCGGACAATCAAAAACTTCAACTAAAATGACAAGAATATGCTTTACTATCAGAACAAAATCAAATATTTATGACTCATCAGTACCTTCAATAACCTTACAATACAGTAAGGAAAAAGAGGTACATGTTAAAATGAAGATAAAACCAGATTTTTGGCTGGGCGTGGGGGCTCACACCTGTAATACCAGCACTTTGGGAGGCCAAGGCGGGCAGATCACCTGAGGTCAGGACTTCAAGACCGGCCTGGCCAACATGGTGAAACCCCGTCTCTACTGAAAATACAAAAATTAGCCGGGCATGGTGGCAGGTGCCTGTAATCCCAGCTACTCGGGAGGCTGAGGCAGGAGAATTGCTTGAACCTGGGAGGCGGAGGTTACAGTGAGCCAAGATTGTGCCATTGCACTCCAGTCTAGGAGACAAGAGCGAGACTTTGTCTTAGGAAAAAAAAAAAAAAAAAAAACCCAGATTTTTAAAAAGAAAAATCAAACAGGAAAAGAGATGTCATAAGGCAATAATCATTAATTACCAAATGTACTGAATATAAGAGCTACTTGGTAAGGTTTATTTGCTGACATTTTGTTGAGGGGTAAGGGAAGTTGTTTTTACATTGTCAATGGCCTTATTCTCCAGTCTTTTTCAGTAACCTCCTCCCATAGTGAACACTCTATACTTGTTATCACCCAAAACTGTTCAGCCTCTGAAATCAACACTCCACCTTCTGGTCATAACCTCCTGGTCCCTAAAGAAGAAATACAGTGAAAAAAGAAATAATCTGAAGTAAAACAAACCTGGGTTCCAAACTCTACCCCGGCTAAATTCTTGGGCCAATTACTCAATCTCTCTGGGCTTTGATAACATGGGGATAATAGTAAGGATGACACCTGCAGCCTCAGAGAGTATGCATGTTAAGATCCTAGGAAGGTGCCAGGTGCATACTGGTTACTCTGTGATACTCCCCTTCTCAGATCCACCTCCAAACTTCAGTCCGGCAGCCTCTAGTCTCATTCACATCCTCCATTTTAGTCTACACAGTAATACCGCAGAGCTAAAACCCAACTCAGATGTTATTCTCTTTGTTGTTATGCTCTATTGGTTCCCCAATCTCTTGTTAGATAAAGCCCATGTTCCTAAGTACAACATCCAAATTCCTTCAGTAACTATTTCTCCAGCCTCATCTCCTACCACGTTCTGTTTACTCACCAATACCATGCAGTTTAAGCCTCAGTAACAGTGAATTACTACTCTTAGCCTACATGCATAGAATTATGCTCATCTACCTATGTACGATCTGTTCCATCTACCTAGAAATAAACACTAACAGCATGCATTTCACATTACAAACACTACTTTAAACTCTTGGGGGGGGGGGGTGTGCCTGCACATGCTGTGTCATGTGTGTATACATAAATGACATAGCCCTAGTTCTTATAGTATAAATAGGAAAAAAAAAAAAAAAAGAATTACAGTAAAAGGTCCAACCTGTAACCAGAGTTACTCTCAACCTTTTCAGCTATCAACATAATTCCTTAGGAAAGAATTATGTGACCATTCCTAACCCATATATATATAGATGTCATTACTCCCTATGCTTAGTCCGTGGACCCCTGTCACAATTATGTGTTGGATGTTTGTCTCCCCCAGCTAAATTGCAAGCGCTATAAAAGCTGGGTCTTGTCCGTCTTGCTCACTGCTGTATTCCAGTAGTTAGCCCAGTGACTAACACACAGTAGATATTAGTATCTGTCAAAATAATAAATAAAAGAATGAATGAATGAGTGAACATGAGTGATATAAGTGCTACAAGTTTGATTAAGTGCTGTCATGAAATAAAAGGTCACATCAACAGCAACACACACAACTTTGCAAATTCTGATGAACCTGGTTCATAAGGCTATTCAGACATCTCTCAGATGTTGTAACCGAGACTGTATCATAGTAAGATTTGAACTCCTCAGGGGAGTCAATCAATACTCATGTAAGGAAGAAAACTGAATAAAACATTAACAGTGCAGGCTCTGAAGTCAAAAGGATTCTCCCAGCTCTGTCATTTCCTAGTTGAAAAACCTAACTCTTCCATCTATAAAATGGGGAGAACAGCAGCACATAGGTAGTAGAAAGGCCATGAGGGTTAAATCTGTGCCCAAGACAGAGTTAAGCCCTTAGTGCATCAGTTAATATTATCATTGTTGTAGCTGGATACTTACTTTGTACAAGACACCATACCAGATGCTTTGCCATAGAGCAGTAACTAAAACAGACCTGGCCCAGGGTTCATTCATTCAATAAATATGTACTGATTACCTACTGTATCACTTTAGGTACAAAACAAAACAGTCAGTCACACACAGTCCCTGCCCTGATGAAGTCTGCATTCCTGAGGAAAAGACAGTAAGCACATACCTCAGACAAATACAAGTATGTGTGTAAAATGTTTGTTACTGCATCCACTCAAAGCTTTTACACACTTTACATACATGGGTACTAAGTGATTCATGATTTACTCAATGTCAAGGGATCCCCAAACTGATCGTGGAACGCTCAGCCTCATTCCACTAAAATCCAAGTTCTGGCTCAGGAGCTGCCTGGCAAATAGAAGGCACTGAATAATCTTTGTTGACTGATTCCAAAGGTATAAAAAACATCCTTTAGAAATGAAAATCTAACATCTCTCCTGTTATGTGAGTTGAGAAAATGAGATTCCCATTTAAAAAGAGACAAAGTGTATAAGAGGTCCAACTTTTCCCCTCATCATCATATTAGCTTTTTTTAGAAAAGGATTTCTTGAACTGTTTAAAGCTAGGATAAATCACTCACTCACTGTTGGTCATGGGTGACTAGAATCCTCCCCCTTCCTCTAGAAATAAAATATCCAAAATGATAATGGCTGGATAACAGTTGAGGATACAGGATTAAATTACTTCACAGAATGCAGGGAGACTGACAGTCACAGTTCCCCCAGATAATGATTTCTATAATTGAAGCTTTAAGACACTCGATTTTACTTATAATCCATATGGGTGAATTCAGTAAATGTCAAAACGGTTCATTTCAAATAATCAATATCCTTGGTACTGACAGGTCAAAATACTTCAACATAATCCTATTGATTTTCTGTTTTAAATAATTAAAAAAAAATAAAACGCATATCCTTTACAGGAACTTCAAAAATATAAAAAAAGTATACAGGAGAAAATTCCATGATCCATAGCTTCCTTTTAAGGTACATCCTGCTAATCTTTAAAACATGCTTTTGATAAACCCATGAAGACTTTCATTCAGGATGTCAAGAAAGTCATCTCATCATTCTAAACAGTATTAAAATAACCAACACAACCTCACCCAATGGACAAAATTAACTTTTTAAATGTAAACATATGAAATTGCTGCCCTGCTCAAAACCTTTGTTTCCCATCATACTTGGAGTACGATCCAAACTACTAGGCCTGGCTTATAAGGCACTCCATGATCTGTCTCCTGCCTACCTCTCTGATTTTACATTCTATGGGTTTCTATTCCAGCCCCACCAGCCTTCTTGCTATTCCTTAAACTTCACAAGCTAAGTTCCACCTCAGACCTTTCTCAGTGTTGTTTCCCTCTGCCTGAAGTAACCTCAATCCTTCACTTCACTCAGGATCCTGCCCAGACATCATCTCCTCAGAAAGGCCTTTCCTGACACTGTATCTAAAATTATCTTTCTCCCTATCACCTGCTTTAATTGTCAGTTACTTCCCAAAATATTTATCCGTTACTTATATATTGTTTGTCTTTTATCACCAAATTACAAGTTTCACAAGAGCAGGGTTTTACCTTGTTCACCGCCTGGAACACACTAGCTCAACACACATTCAAACGAATAAATACATAAACAAATGAACTATAAGACACTTAACATAAGTTATTCCAATATTCACTTACTTTTACATAGAAACAAAAACGAACTGTCAACTAACGTGATGAAAAAAATGTTTTACTTAAGTACTTACTCGGCTGATCTGCGTAAGTTCTCAGAGGCACTGCAGAAAGTCCCTGTAGGCCATGAGATATTCGATTGAAATGGCCCCTCTAGAAAAAGAAAATGTTCCTATTATGTAAGATATGAATTCAAAACATAGAACTACTTAAGGCTGATGAAAACAGAACAATTTTTGGCAAATGTATCAAGCAAGGATTATTAGTGTATCTTCTTCCATTGCCACACAGAAGTTACAGATCAATTTTCCCTCTTTGACGATAACTCTTTGACGATAACTAATCATTTGAACTTTTCAGTCTCAGCTTGCCACACCCATCTTTTTATTATGAATAGTCAACAAACCATCTCATACTTAATTTTAAAAATGTATTCAATGGTATTTTTATTCAATTTTCAGAAAACATGGCTAATTATTAGTGCCAGGGATCATTTTAATGTCATAAAGCTCTGAGCCAGCCGTGGTGGCTCACGCCTGTAATCTCAACACTTTGGGAGGCTGAAGTGGGCAGATCACCTGAGGTCAGGAGTTCCAGACCAGCCTGGCCAACATGATGAAGCCCCGTCTCTACTAAAAATACAAGAAAATTTGCCAGGTATAGAGGCGGGCGCCTGTAATCCCAGCTACTCGGGAGGCCGAGGCAGGAGAATCGGTTGAACCTGGGAGGCGGAGGATGCAGTAAGCGGAGATCGCGCCATTGCACTCTAGCCTGGACGTCAGAGTGAGACTCCGTCTCAAAATAAATAAATGAATAAAGCTCTGAAAGTTCTAACTTAAATACTTGAATAATCTATACATGATAATCCTTTTACCTGTAATTTTTGTTTCCTAACTTTAAGCCAGCATGTATATATAGTCCATATTTACCTAGAACCATCTATGAAGATGTTCCTGAGCCATCAACTAGGAATAGCAAATTAGACAAGGTAACTTAGGAAAATGCACCAAGTAGTGTACTTACGTTCTGGAGCTACGACAGTTTGATAAAACTCATCATCTCCCTAATCTCTATATATGGATGGCTACCATTTCCTAACGGCAATGAGGCAGAAAGAAAGAAAGCAAACAGCCCCTGCTCCTATCACAGTAGGCAAATGGGCGGCAGTGACAAAACTACTCCAAGGCAACTCTTAACACTTGAGGTCAGGACAGCAAACCCAAAGAGCAGCCGACTGTCAATCTTAGAGTTTTAGTCCCACCTCCGCCGCTCCCTAAAAGCATGAATTATAGAATGTTACATTAAGTTTTGGGAACGCAGGTTCCTCATCTCTGAAACAAAGGGGTTTGATCGCTATATTAATTTTGAGGTCTCCACCAATATAGTACCCGGCCACGGTGCCACATACACACAATTTGGCTGTGTCTGGTAGGCAGGTTTAAAAGGAAAGTTGTTCTGATAACCTGCTGCAATTAAAGATTTAAATATCCAGAAAGACCTGAGAGATGGCAATGAACACCAGCTGAAAGCTGCCAACACCGACAAGACCTTAGGGGAACTCCGAGGGCTTTCTGTTGGAGCTGACTGGGTCTGAACCATTCAAGAAGTGACCCCAGGGCTACCTGTCCACTGCATAAAATGAGGCCACTCAGGGGTCAGAATTAGGATGAGAAAAGGACAGAGGGTATAAAGAGCCAGACTATACGGGACGTGGGTGGCTTACACGTCCTCCAAGGTAGAGGCCTCTGTGTGACCGGGATGGCCCTTGGCCCAGGCTTGGGGGTGTGGCATGTGTGACCGCCGGCCGTCACACAACCTGAAAGGACTCGCCACAGCCTGGGCCCAGGCCCGTCCCTCGCCTGCTGCCGCCACAGGAGAAGCTGCTACCTCGGAGCCTAGGGCCGGGCTGAGCCGGTGCAGAGGCGGGGCCAGAGGTGGTGCGGGCCAGGCGCCTGGGCTCCGCTAGGCCAGCGGGCTTAGGCCGCGTCCCGGACCCACTGAGCGGGACCTTCCGTGCCTCTGGCTCAGCACGACCCCACCTATCGGCCCTCACCTTGGCCAAGGAGCAGTACACACGACTCCAGCTCTGCATTTTTCCGCTGTATCTTCCCTTCCGCCAATGCTTTAACCTCCGCTGGGCGCCTCCTCCGCCTTGCCAAGGTCTCCCCGACCTGCGCATGCACAGGCGCAGTTACGTTTCCGCCCGGGAGCAGCGCGATTGGCCCGCGCGGTTCTACCGTAAGAGGTGTTCCTGTCAGGCTAGGCGTCGTACGCTGTCGTAAGGAGCGTAGTGCTTTGTCGCAGCGGGGGTGGTGGTGGGAAAGATTTAGGGGCCGGTGTCAAAATGTCGAGCTACAATGTATTCTTATACTTGGAAGATGAAATAAACAAATAAAACTATCGTTTGCCTAATGCACGCTACAGACAGTAAAGCGTGACAAGTTTGACAACCTCTTGGTTGTGCTAGGCATTCCTCGGCACTTTCTACAGAGATTTCATCCTTGCAACAACCATATGGAGTATTACTAGTATTTCCATTTCTTGGATGAGGCCCAGAGAGGTTAAACATTGACCCCAAGGTCTTGAAAAGGAGAGATAACTGCAGCCCCAAGGCCAAAACCTTTGGTCTTAACTACTGCTTTATACTCGCTCCCCTCAAGTGCCATATAAGGGATGGGGCTACAGATTTTGGCATCGCCAGCATTCTGCTCTAATTAGCTAACTGACAATAGGTAGAAAACACACTATCTTCTATTTCTTTGGTTGAGAAACACATCTGCCCAGTAAAACAGAGTGGGATGGTGGATGAGATTTTAGGTTTTGAGAGATAATCGGTTGAAAGGGTTGAAAAACACTGTCTTCAAGATTGAGCACGAAAGTCTAAGGTCTGATTCTTGCCTTCCATAACTCTAAATAGTGTGAATAAACTTAATTCTACATTTATTGAAAGTCTACCACCCAGGCCTTGTGCTGGGCTAAACACTGGTTAGAAATTACTGCCTATGTTCAGATTTAGATATGTTGTAATATTTAGTGTTTGTTATAGAGACGGCATTGCTGGCAGCTCTGTCCTGTGACAGGGTCCCCGGCTCCTTTTATCTCGTGACTCTGCCATCATCACAGCTTGCCTTGCATCCTTCATTCAAGATGGCTGCTGGAGTTTCTACAATCATATCCCCTCATTCCATCTGATAACAAAGCCACACCTAGCTGCAAGGGGATCTGCGAAACATAGTCTTGTCACCTGAGTGCCTACCTAAAATTGTATTAATAAGCAAGATGAAATGAAGAGATATTGGGGGACAGTGAGTAGCCTCTACCACACAGATGGGGAGAATTGTCTCCTCTCCAGCTTCATGGCAGTTTTTGACATCTGGTCTAGGAGTTATTGTTCCATATGCACCAAATCTCACAGTTCTTTCCTGAACTTTCTGGGACTTTGTCCCCTACTCCCTGGTCCAAAATTACAATATCGTATTTTTATTTTTTAAAAATGAAACATTTCCATCCCTTCCAGCTGTCATTCACAAAGCCTAGGAGCTCAACCTAGTATGAGAATTGAGGCAGGAAATAGATTCGTTACTGCACTCACCATATTCCTCCACATTCCTCCTCATCTCTTCTACCAATTATACCTCTTCTCCTCTCAGCTAGAACAAAAGCCACAATGCATATAAATCAATGCAAACACGCTGGGGGTGGAGGGAGAGATGTCAACAATGGACAGCCCACACTTGCAGTGTTTGTATTCCAGCTAAGGAATATAACCAGAAATTGAAACATACTTATTTTGCTAACTTGATTTTTTTCACTTAAAACTCTCACGAGCAAATTTCCACCTTCATATTGGCCTACAACATTAGTTCTAATTGTTTGGGTGAGGGAGAAAGGACAAGATCGAGGAAGGTGAACAAGAAAGCACAAGCCATGTTGCTTCCGGGTTCTTCCTCACCAACATTCCCGTACACGGGAAAATGCAGCCCGCCCCAGGAAGATGCAGATCAACCGAGCATGCGCTAGATGACGTCAATCCGAAGAGATGGAAACTTACCCGGCCAGGCCTATGGAGACGCCCCTATCACGCCCTTATCCCGCCCACTGCCCTCCCCCTTCCAGTACCAATGCATAAAATTCTGCCAGTGGCAGGAGCCAATGTGACTTCTTCAGCCCCCGCATTTGTGGACCGGAGAACCTCACCTGAGAGCGTCGGCGCGACTTCCCTGGCCCCCCACACCTGAGGACCAGAGAACCTCGCGGAGAGTGTATGCATATTTGCAAATAAAAGGCTACCACTTTCTTTGCTCGTTTTGGCCTTTATTGATATTTAGTCTTTGCGTCTATTAATAGTAGTAATAGAGAAACAAAACACTAATGACTACTAAGAATTTTGGGACATACCCATTTAACTATATTTTATTATTAGATATGTAAGCCATTACCAATTTTTCAATGTCATGATTGAAAATCACCTGAGGTCAGGAGGAGTTCGAGACCAGTTTGGCCAACATGGCAAAACCCCATCTCTACTAAAAATACAAAAATTAGCAGGGTGTGGTGGCATGCGCCTGTAATCCCAGCTACCCAGAAGGCTGAGGCAGGAGAATTGCTGGAATCTGGGAGGCAGAAGCTTCAGTGAGCCAAGATTGCGCCACTACACTCCAGCCTGGGCAATAGAGCAAGACTCCATCTCAAAAAAAACTATCCTTAACTCCTTAACTTTCTGGTCTTTTCACCGTACATTTGCATTTTGGCCACCTTATCCATTTCCATGGCTTTAGCACCTGCCTACATACACTAATACGTAACTTCTAAATCCTTATCTCCAGTCTTTTTAGAATTTTTTTTTTTTTTTTGGTAGAAACAGGGTCTCGTTTTGTTGCCTCAGTTTCCCAAAGTGCTGGAATTACAGGCACAAGGCACTGCGCCTAGCCCTTATCTTCAGTCTTTACTTCTCTCCTGATCTCCGATTGCATATTTTCTGTTTTTCTTTTCTTCTTCTTCTTTTTTTTTCTTTTTCTTTTTTTTTTTTTTTAATGTGTGTGTGTGACAGGGTTTCACTCTGTTGCCCAATCAGGAGTGCAGTGGAATGATCTCAGCTCCCTGCAGCATCAACCTCCTGGGCTCAAGTAGTCCGCCTGACTCAGCCTCCCATGTAGCTGGGACTACAAGTGCACACCCCATACCCAGCTAATTTTTAAATTTATTTTGGTAGAGACAAGGTCTCACTATGTTACCCAGGTTGGTCTTGAACTCCTGAGCTCAAGCAATCCTTTCACCTTGTCCTCCCAATGTGCTAGGATTACAGATGTGAGCCACCGCACCTGGCCTTAACTGCATATTTTCAACAGTCTACCGAATATGTCTAACGGTTATCTCAGTTTCAATTATCTAACATCTTAATATAAAATACGTATGTTTTTCATTATGATTAATGATACCTCTAAAACACCTATCATCCATATGAAAGATTTTGTAGCCCTTCTCAACTCCTCTCTTTATTCCAGTGTCTAACTGGCCATTGCTTTAGTTAGATTCTCCTAGAAGCAGACCCAGAAACAAGGATTTGAATGTAAGGAGTTTATTTGATAAATGATGCAAGGAAGCACCAGTTGGAGATGGAAAAGGGATGGAAACTATTTCAGATACATTAATTAGTAGACTATTACTGTGGGCAATTGGGGCTCAGACTCACTGGAGGCCTCTGGGAGACAGCATAGAACATGCTTCAGAGTTGCCCTACCCAATCTATATCCATCAACTTCCGTCAGTCCTTGAGTGAGAACTGATTCCAGGGACTTAACTCTCTACAATTCTCACCTGCCCGGTAAGTGCACAGAGTTAGTACCAGCAGCCAGAGAAATCTCCCAGGCAAAGAGTTTCTGATGCTTGCAGTAGAAATGCTTTGAGTGCAGAAATGCTTTGAATGCAGAGGAGAAGTGAATGCTAAGAGTTTACAGGGGAGACACCCACAAGATCTGCGATAATCACCAAGTCCTATCAATTCTGAATGTGAGAATGAGAGTGAAGGAATCATTGAGATGGTTCCAGTTGCTAGCTTAGACAGCTGGTAGAGAGTGAAACCAATGCAGAAATAGGCAACATAGGAGAAAGAGCAGCCTTGGAGAAAGATAATGAGTTATGTTTTTTTGAATCTGAGATACCAGCTGGACATCTGAGCGAAGAAAAGTTACTGGAGCACAATTTTAGAGCTTACAAACTCCAGATGTGGACTTGAAAATTTGCTGGCATGTCGACACATATGGGAATAGATGAATTCATTAAGGATAGCACGTTTTTTAAAAAAAAGTTATGAGGGAGCGTGAACAGGAGCTGAAAATGGTATGTCTGATACAGTGTATGTCGTGGGGCCAGTCCAGGCTGGAGCGCAGTGCCATGAGTATAGGCTTCTCGCTCACATGGTGTTTAGTAGTTTCTTCTTGAGCCAATGCATGTATTACAGCAGCAGTCTTCTTTGTGCTTTCTCATCATAGTAACGTACTACTTGTAAATACATTTTTCCATTTTCTGCTTTTGTGTTTTTGTTTTTTGTTTTGTTTTGTTTTGTTTTGTTTTGTTTTGTTTTTTTTGAGACGGAGTGTTGCTCTGTAGCCCGGGCTGGAGTGCAGTGGCCGGATCTCAGCTCACTGCAAGCTCCGCCTCCCGGGTTTACGCCATTCTCCTGCCTCAGCCTCCGGAGTAGCTGGGACTACAGGCGCCCGCCACCTCGCCCGGCTAGTTTTTTGTATTTTTAGTAGAGACGGGGTTTCACCGTGTTAGCCAGGATGGTCTCGATCTCTTGACCTCGTGATCCGCCCGTCTCGGCCTCCCAAAGTGCTGGGATTATAGGCTTGAGCCACCGCGCCCGGCCTTTTTTGTGTTTTTGACATTTTGTTTCATTGGTCTGATGTATATTTTCCATGTCCTCACCCCTTTAAGAAAAAAAAAAAGGGAAAAAAGCAACACACACCCACACAAAATCATTATTTGTTATATTATTTTTAACTGGGCTCTGTGGTCTTCTAGAAGAGGTTGTTGCACAGGAGAATCTCTCATATAGTGCCACTCTCCTCCAAATTGCCTCAGGCAAGAACAGAATTGGTGAAACCCACACGCTGGGACCTGAGAGGTCGTTAATCGGCCCCCGTTGCCCCCCAAATTGTTCTATTCCATCTAACCACTACCCTAACTCCTGGCCTGAAAGTTTCCTGTTAAGAGATTTACTCTTATTGCTCCATTTCCAAACATTCTCTATCCCAACAAGCTAACAGTTGCTAGATTTAAATACGATTCTTCCCCTGGGGAAAAGAAGGTAAGAGGATTATTCAAAACCCTGTGTGAAGCTTTACGTCATTTCTCCATTTAATCATCACTCCAGCCCTATGAAGTGGTTTGCCTGTAGATTTTCTTGTGGATGGTTAGCCAAGGAACTAAGACTGTCAAGTGGATGAAGTAATTGTCATGGAGGATAAGATCCTTTCCCAGTTGGACAGACTTGGGGCAGGGGGAGGGGAGCAGAGTGAATGGCAAGTAGGTAGCAAGTGAAGGACAGAAGCTGAAAGAAAAGAGGAGCAAACATTGATGAGAAGTCAAAGACACCAGGCTTAGTAAAAGTGCTGTCTTGTCTTGAGTATGAGTGCTAACTACTGCAGTAATAGTATTAACAACTTTAATAATCTGAATTTTCTTTATAGCTTGCGAGGTCTCTTTATCCATTCATTCTCTCACAGGTCCACTAATCACTGAGGGCCCACTATGTGCTTGACATTGTGCTAAAAGCCAGGAAAGTAACAGAGAGCTAAACCAGAGCCAGTCCCTGACCTCATGGAGTTTACATCCTGATGGTGTAACTAGGTTAACACCTACTGCCATATGAAATAGAAAAGTGCAATTATGATAAGCACTATGAAAGAGCATGGAGATCCAGGAGGGATTTGAACTAGTTGGGCAAGACAGAAGAGCAGAAAAGTCTCCTCTGAGGGAGTGATGCTTCAGCTAATATCCAAACAATGACAAATTATCTGAGCAGGGAGGATGGAATGAGTGTCCCAGGCAATAAACATTATCAAGATACTCATTTTACAAATGGGAAAGAATGTTGTAGGGAGAACTGGACTGACAATCAGGAGACTCAAGTTCTAGACCTAACTGCTCCTTTACTTTCAGTGTTTGTAATCTAGCATAGGTCAGCTCTTCTTTTTATTTTATTTTATTTTATTTTATTTTATTTTATTTTATTTATTACCTGCATTACACAGATGCAGCATTCATCTCTTGGCTTTCCAAACCTTAAATTGAGGGGCTCCAAGGTCCCTTCTAGTTATAAAGCCTACAGTCCTATTTAACTGAGCTGCAAAGAACTGGCTTATGAAGAACTACATAATAGTCATAGTAGCCTCACATCTGTTAGGATGGCTAATTATCAAAAAGACAAGAGATAACAAGTGTTGGCAAGGTTATGGAGAAGAAGGAACTCTTGCACACTGTTGGTGGAAATGAAAATCAGTATAGCCATTATGGAAAACAGTATAGAGCTTTCTCAAAACTGTAGAGGACTACGTGCTCACAAACAGGGTGTTCCCGCTAAGTCCTGCTCTGGCAAACGAAGCGGGGCATTCCCCGTAAGTCCTGCTCTTGCAAACGAAGCAGGGCATTCCTTCCCTGTTTACAGGGAGGACTAAGGAGCCAGCTGCTAACAGCAGATCCTGGGGGCTTGTTTATGTGTAAACATCTTGAAAATCCAGAAAGTCAGGGAAAGGTCAGAAAAACAACAATGTGTCTTGTGACTTGGTAACATTCCACAAACGACTGTATAAAATAAAGCAGAGCGTGCCATTTGAGGCAGCCGCCATGTTTGTCTTGTCTGGTGTTGTCTTGTGTGTTCATTCCTTTGTTTCGGAAACACGGAGACCCCAACAAAAACATTAAAAATAGAACTACCATATGAACCAGCAATCCTTCTTCCAGGTATATACACAAAGGAAGTGAAATAAGTATCTTAAGAGATAGCTGCACTCCCACATCACAGCCTTATTCACAGTAGTCAATATATAAACAACTAAGTGTCCATTAATAGATGAAGGGATAATATTCCTTTTTTTTTTTTTTGAGACGGAGTCTTGCTCTGTCGCCCAGGCTGGAGTGCAGTGGCGGGATCTCAGCTCACTGCAAGCTCCGCCTCCCGGGTTTAGGCCATTCTTCTGCCTCAGCCTCCCATGTAGCTGGGACTACAGGCGCCCACCACCTCACCCGGCTAGTTTTTTGTATTTTTTAGTAGAGACGGGGTTTCACCATGTTAGCCAGGATGGTCTCGATCTCCTGACCTCGTGATCCACCCGTCTCGGCCTCCCAAAGTGCTGGGATTACAGGCTTGAGCCACCGTGCCCGGCCAATATTCTATTTTATATGTGTACATATGTATTAAACTGTATATTATATCATTAATAACTTTAATAAATAATAATAACAATAATTTAAAACGAAGGAAATCCTGTCATTTGTAACAACCTGGATGAACCTGGACGACATTATGCTAAGTGAAATAAGACAGACACAGAAAGCTAAATAGTATATGATCTTACTTATATGTGGAATCTAAACAAGTCAAATTCATAGAAGCAGAGAGGAGAATGGTGATTGCCAGGGGCTAGAGGGTGGGGTGGGGGGAACGGTGAGATGTTGGTCAGAAGGAACAAACTTTTAGTTATAGGATGAATAAGTTCTGGGGATCTAATGTTCAGCAGTGTGGCTATAATTAATAATACTGTATTGTATACTTGAAATTTGTTTTTTTTTGTTTGTTTTTTTTTTGTTTTTTTTTTTTTTGAGACGGAGTCTTTGCTCTGTAGCCCGGGCTGGAGTGCAGTGGCCGGATCTCAGCTCACTGCAAGCTCCGCCTCCCGGGTTCACGCCATTCTCCTGCCTCAGCCTCCGGAGTAGCTGGGACTACAGGCGCCCGCCACCTCGCCCGGCTAGTTTTTTGTATTTTTAGTAGAGACGGGGTTTCACCGTGTTAGCCAGGATGGTCTCGATCTCCTGACCTCGTGATCCGCCCGTCTCGGCCTCCCTAAGTGCTGGGATTACAGGCTTGAGCCACCGCGCCCGGCCGAAATTTGTTAAGAGAATAAATCTTTTTTTTTTTTTTTGAGACGGAGTCGTTGTTTTGTCGCCCAGGCTGGAGTGCGGTGGCGCGATCTTGGCTCACTGCAAGCTCCATCTCCCAGGTTCACGCCATTCTCCTGCCTCAGCCTCCCAAGTAGCTGGGACTACAGGTGCCTGCCACCACACCCGGCTAATTTTTTGTATTTTTAGTAGAGACGAGGTTTCACCATCTTAGCCAAGATGGTCTTGATCTCCTGACCTCGTGATCCGCCCACCTTGGCGTCCCAAAGTGCTGGGATTACAGGCGTGAGCCACCGCACCTGGCCGAGAGTAAATCTTAAGTGCTCTTACCCCTCCACCCCCCACCCCCGCCCCCTCACACACCCCGGTACTGGCCCTTGGCCTGTTAGGAACTGGGCGGCACACAGGAAGTGAGTGGAGGGTGAGTGAACATTACCGCCTGAGTTCCACCTCCTGTCACATCAGCCAAGGCATTAGATTCTCATAGGAGCGTGAACCCTACTGTGAACTGTGGATGCAAGGGATCTAGGTTGCCTGCTCCTTATGAGAATCTAGCTAAATGCCTGATGATCTGAGGTAGAAGTTTCATCCCGAAACCATCCCCCTTTTTCACGAAACCAGTCTCTGGTCCTGAAAAGTTTGGGAACCGCTGCTTTACGGGAACTCCCTTTCCATGTTTGAGGAATCCACTACAGTCTGAGACCAGACTCCATTAGCAAGCCCATCTAGTCATCCCTAGCTCTCCTGGCCTCTAGCAGCTAGAGGAGGCACGCAGCCTAAGCTCTGCCAATCAGATGCATTCACCGGGACCCGAATCAAAATGGGCGGCACAAAGAAACCGTGAAAACTTAGAATGCACCCTACTGGCAGCAGCAGTGACTCTAGTGTCAGTGGCCAATGGCGGCCAGGTAGTGTCCTATTCAGACCCTTCCTGTGGAAAATCTCAGCCGGGGCCGTCTAGCTTTCTGCCAATTTGCCAAGCTCATTTCTCAAAACTTCATGTTGATTCTGTTGCTATTGGATAGCCTGCCAATAAGTTCCTTCTCTGCGTAAGTCAACAAGAAATTTTTCTCAGGCTATTTGCAACCCAGAATTCTGACTGGTACACTACCATTTATTGAAAAGCCACCACACACCAGACACTTTAAGTGAAGTGTTATTAGAAGCCTCATAACACTGCAAAACCAGTATGATTAAGCCTATTTTATAGGCAAGGAAACAGAAGCTCAGAGAGTTAAAATAGCATATCTAAGATCACGTAGCCAAAAGGTGACCAACTCCACTTCATCCGCCCCAATCTTTCCTCAGTTGTATACTACATCACCAGACACAGTACTAATTGGCAGAGAATAGTGTCACTGACTCTTCCTTTTTACTACCATATTCTTATTGTGGAAGACTTCATCCCTGGCATTACCCTGTCCTGATTATTTAACCCAGGTTTCCTGGAGTTGAATTCTCCCCTTCATTATGGAAGAAATCAGCCCAAATGGATTTCAGAGTTATTGCCATGCAACTCACTGCTTTGGGTGTTTTGTGGGTTTTGTTTAGGGAATAACTGTAATTCACTTGCTAATCATCTTTTTCCTGAGAAATTTCATTTTCTTAGATGGTGCTTAAACAACAACAAAATTGTATCAAAATGCTAATCTAAGCAATTGTGGTTGATTGAGTAGATAATAATGAGTCATAGTGTTGTTAACGGTATCTAAAGATCTAAGTGATACTTTAGAGTCAAAAGACACCAGCACCATCTGCCCAGAAGAGGGCAATGTTCTCTCATTATGCTATCCACGAAAGCTGGGAACTCTAAAAAGAAACTGTGTATACTGTGATAGGAACTGAAGGATTTACCGTTAATGCTTCAAAATGATTCTAAATACAAAAGTATTAGGCCATGATGTGCCATAATCAATAAATCAACAATTACCAAGTGTTTGTTGAGCATTTACTGGATATAAAATATTGCACAGGACACTGAAGGGAACACAAAAATGTTATCAGCACATCTCCCTGATTTTATAAAGCTCACGATTTAGTTGAGGAGATCAGGCATCTGTGCAAGTAGTAAAGAAATATCAGCCGGGCACGGTGGCTCACGCCTGTAATCCCAGCACTTTGGGAGGCCGAGGCGGGTGGATCACGATGTCAGGGGTTCAAGATCAGCCTAACATGGTGAAACCCCACCTCTATTAAAAATCCAAAAATTAGCCGGGCACGGTGGCGTGGGCCTGTAATCCCAGCTACTCAGGAGGCTAGGGCAGGAGAATCGCTTGAACCCAGGAGGCAGAGGTTGCAGTGAGCCGAGATCATGCCACTGCACTCCAGTCTGGGTGACAGAGTGAGACTCGGTCTCAAAAAAAAAGAAAAAAGAAAAGAAATATCAGACAAATATCAGACAACATGCCATCCTGGGCTCTGGGCTGGATTGTTGTTCACACACACCGCTCTCCACCTTCCTCCTCAAACCAGCAGTAGGCATATGACTTACTCCTTTGCCTCCTTGAAGTCCTTATTTAAAAGTTGCTTTCTCAGCGAAATCTGTCCTTACCACTCTAATGAAAATCACAACACAACCCATCTCTGACGTGCACTGTCATTCTCCCTGACCTGGCTTTTTCCCCTCCTACAGCATTTATCATCTTCTAACATTCTATATAATTACTTTGTTGTGTTTATTTTATAACATTTTCTCCCGCCACTAGAAGCTAAGCTCCGCGAGTACTAGGATTTCCATCTGTTTTGTTCAGATACATCCCCGGGGCCTGGAATAATGCTTTGCATGTAATAGGCACCGAAAAAAAATGTTCAGTGAATGAAAGTCAGTAGGAAAGATAAGTGCTGCAGGAATTTGGAGGTGGGGAGATGGTAAGGGGCCGGGACCTGGAGGATGTCTTTGTGCAAGATGTAATTACTTAAATTGGATTTTGAAAGGTGAGTAGGATTTTGATAGAGGGAGATGAAAAGTCAAGGAGCATGTGATTCCTGAGGCTTAGAGACATCTGGGCAAAGAGGAATAAAGGACAAAGGCATAACAATTTACCAAGTGGTAGAGGGAAAAGGGTACGGGCTTTAGGGTAATGCCTAGGGGTTTGAATCCCATTCTGCAATTCCTTTGTGCCCTTGGACAACTTTGCTGACCTCTCAATTATTTCCTCATCTGTGAAACTGAGATAATATTTTCATCAAAGACCATTAGGAGAATTAGAGAAAACTTGTAAATAATCCACCTGGTTCACAGTATGTCCTTAAAAAGGTAAATTATTATACTGCTATAATACACTGAACACTTATCAAGCAGGTTTGTTGAATTAATTTTAGTTTTTATTTTTTATTTTGAGCCCGTTCTCACTCCCTTTGCCCAGCCTGAAGTACAGTGGTGTGATCACAGCTCACTGAAGCCTTGACTTCCCAGGTCTAGGTGATTTTCCCACCTCAGCCTCTCGAGTAGCTGGCAGCTGGGACTAAAGAGTATGCATCACCGTGCCAGGCTAATTTTTTGTATTTTTAGTAGAGACTGGGTTTCACCATGTTGCCCTGGTTGGTCTCAAACTCCTGGACTCAAGCTATCTGCCTGCCTCTGCGTCCCAAAGGAAGTCACTTTCAGAGTACATTTTGAGTTACTTAACTTGAGTCTCTGCAGGTATTCTATAGTGAATCTTCCATAAAATGGATTAAGATAGTTATCATGAAATATGAGTCTTTAATGAGCTCTAAGAGTAAGTATTGACTTGCACTTTACATTTTATAGAATTCTGTCACAGCCATTACCAGTACTGGTCTACATAGTCATTATCCTGACATTGATATTATTATTATCATTACTTCTGATAATAAAGTATGAAACTACTGCCATTATATGATTGAGTTGCTGGTCGAAGCTTACAAATCTGACAAGTGATTAAGATGGAACTCATATTCAGAATTTCTGATCCCAAGTCCCTCACTCTTTTATAAAATGACTCTCTGCCTCTAACCATTTTTATGGGATTTGAACCACACAATTATACTCTTGATCTGTTCAGTCAATTGAAAAAAATCTAAATGCCTCTGAAACCCATAGCTGCCTTCTCGCTTCCTTTCTCTCTCTAACTGAGAATGAGATAAGAGGAATGGGAGAACTGGAGTGTATCTCTTAAAGGCCACTTTCTGCCAGCTTCTGAAAGATTTCCCCTTCATGGTCTTTGTTCTCACAGAATTTAAACCCCTTAAGGTGGAAATGGTACTTGAGGGAAAATAGCTATCTCATTCAACATATTTCATTTAATATTTTCAGTTAAGAAAAAATTAAGAAACAAACAAAACAAGAATTTAAATGACCCAAACACTTAAGATCTGTGAATAAATCCACAATGAAGTGGAAAAGTTATTGCTATATCCAAGGATTAATAGAGCATGAAATAATGTAGCAGAAAATTGTGGTTGGGTGTTAGAAAATCTATTAGGCAGAGAGGAACTGGAGTTTGCTCTTCACATGACAGGGTATAAAGAGATACATACGGGTGAGTTTAAGAATGAACTAGAAGTGGCCAGGCACAGTGGCTCACGCTTGTAATTCCAGCACTTTGGGAAGCCGAGGCGGGTGGATCACGAAGTCAGGAATTCAAGACCAGCCAGGCCAACCTGGTGAAACGCTGTCTCTACTAAGAATACAAAAATTAGCTGGGTGTGGTGGTGTGCACCTGTAATCCCAACTACTCGGGAGGCTAAGAAAGGAGAATTGCTTGAATCTAGGAGGCGGAGCTTGCAGTGAGCTGTGACTGCGCCACTGCACTCCAGCCTGGGTGACAGAGCAAGACTCCTCAAAAAAAAAAAAAAAAAAAAAAAAAAAAAAATCAACTAGATATAATGAGATTAGATGAAGTTTGGATGTAAGAGCTGTAACTACTGTAGAAATATAGCTATCCCTACCAATACTATTACAGGTGAGTTCTCTGATGTGCTATAACAAAGAACATAGTTATTATCGGCCACAGATTAGATATTTCTTTGATTCCTACCCACAAATGAAGTATTTCTTACTTATTTACTTGAGTCAAGAAGAGAGATGTTCAAAGACATAATCTCTATAATTCCTCATTTCTGGATCTCTTAGAGAATTGCAAATTTTTGCTATGCCAACAATGATACACTTTATCATGATTTTTCTGACAAAATCACTTTTAGCATGTTAAGCTAAAACATGTTCCCATCTAATTTTTTTTCTGGAGGCATGTGAAATCTATTCTTTTAAGTTCATCTTTCCAGTTCTTCTCCCCAAGATGACAAAATTCTATCCTATGGTAGCAATTAATCAACAAATCAACATGTAGTACCCACAGGATGTCCAGCACTATACATGCTGTTGTGAAGAATGTAAAAACGTATTGTTCTTTTTTTGTTTAATTTTTTTTTTTTTTCTGAGGTGGAGTCTTGCTCTGTCACCCAGGCTGGAGTGTAGTGATACAATCTCCACTCACTGCAACTTCCACCTCCTGGGTTTAAGCAGTTTCCTGCCTCAGCCTCCCAGGTAGCTGGGACTACAGGCAGGCACACACCACCGCGCCCGGCTAATTTTTGTATTTTTAGTAGAGACGGGGTTTCACTATGTTGGCCAGGCTGGTCTTGAACTCCTGACCTCAGGCAATCCGCCCTCCTCGGCCTCCCAAAGTGCTGGGATTACAGGCGTGAGCCACCACACCAGGCCATTTTGTTTGTTTAAATTTTATGGCAAATTTCAAACATGCACAAAACAGACAAAGTAGCATAATAAACCTGCATAAATCCATCACACAGTTTCAACCATGATCAGATTACAGCCAGTATCGCTCTACTGCTCACTTCCCTTCCATTTTATTTTGAGACAAGTCCCAGTAGTCATATAATTTCACCTACAACTAGTTCAATATGTATCTGCAAAGGATAAAGATTTTTTGAATATAAGGATTTAAAAAAACAAAATAAAATTTAATTCCATAATGTTATCAAATATTCAGGCACTGTTCAAATTTCCATTAAGACTTGTTATTCTTAACAATAACATTGACAGCGTTCTTTATATACATCAGGCACTGTGACAAAGAATTTATAAATACTACGCAATTTAATCTTTGCAATAACGCTATGAAGAAGGTAACATTATTATCCTACATTTTATTGCTGAAGGAACTAAGACTCGGAGACGTTAAGAAATTTTCTCTGCTCAATGCCTTCAGAAGGTGAAGAAAACCTGCAGAAACAGAAACCAGGGTCACTTACAGTGGATTGCTGACTTAGAATAATAGGGTTATGTTTAAAGGAAATCTATCTCTTCTGTACTGACAAAACAACAACAGCAACAACAACATTCTGGTAGACATAGGCCTGATTATCCATAATGCACAACTATTAAGATTTTTGTGTATTCTGTAATAAATACGAATTCTAAAGAAAAGTCATTTCAAGATGCAGTTGAGGAGGTTCTTGCCAGAAATATAAAGGGTCCCACAAATGGCCAGCTTCATTTTTTTGGTCATGAAGCTGTAATATGTGACACAACCAATAGATGGCGGCAACATGGCAGCGATATTAAACGTCTCTGATCCTATCTTGCTCTATCCAGTAACAACCCTGCTTCGCTCTGGATTGCTCCAGCGTATTTCAGCAGATGTCTCAGGACTCTGAGCACTCTAAAGGTAATTTTGGGAACACAGAAAAAGTAAAAGTGCGCCTGTAGATTAGTGTTTCTCAGAGTATGTCTCATACGCCCTCCACCCCCACACACATTATCATCAGTTGGAAGCCTTGTTAAAATGATGGGTTTTGATGACTTGGTACAAGAAATAATATAAAACATTTTAATCATCATTTATGTTGATTACATGCTGAAAGAATAATATTTTGGATACACTAGGTTAAATAGAATGTATCATTATATTTAATTTCACCTTTTTTTTTTTTTTTTTCACTTTTTAAAGTGTGGCTACCAGAAAATGTAATTACATATGTGGCTTATATCTGTGTCTCACATTTATGGCTCCCCTTATGTTTCTATTGGACATCTCTGCCCTGTAGAGATAGAGTATGTGACTCAAGCCTGGCCAATCAGAGTAACACATTCCCTTGGCCACAGGAATTGGTTTAGGGACTTAGGACAGAATAAGAAAGAATGAAACACACCCTTGTTCCTCTGAGATGTCCATCTGAGTGGATATAGAAACAAGCCATTGCAACTGTCTTGCCCCTATGCGTGGGCCTATGATGGTGCAAACTCTAAAGAATTAGAGGTAATCAAGAAGAGAAATGGCATCACAGTGATACTGAGTCCTAGATGAAGCCGTGCCTGTCCTTATTTCTATTCTGTACTCCCCAGTTATATGAGCTGATACATTTTCCTTTTTGCTTAATCTAATTTTGGTTAGAATTTCTATTGCCTGTAACAGAAAGATGCCTAAATCAGTACACTTTGGCATTAGTGAGTGAGTTTTGTGAACAAATTTCAGTTAAAAAGAAGCCATAATTTAAGGGATTGAAAACAGAGTGATAAGCAAATATAGGCAGAAAATGTAAACATGATGTTTGGTGGTAAAAGGAAAGACAGGCCGGGCACAGTGGCTCACGCCTGTAATCCCAGCGCTTTGGGAGGCCCAGGTGGGTGCATCTTGAGGTCAGGAGTTCAAGCCCAGCCTGACCAACATGGTGACTCCCGTCTCTACCAAAAATACAAAAATTAGCCAGATGTGGTGGTATGCACCTGTAGTCCCAGCTACTCAGGAGGCTGAGGCAGGAGAATGACTTGAACCCAGGAGGTGGAACTTGCAGTGAGCTGAGATTGTGCCATTGCACTCCAGCCTGGGCAACAGAGTGAGACTCTGTCTCAAAAAAAAAAAAAAAAAGATAGATAAGTCAGAGTCTGCTCAAAGGAGGATTGGTTCAAGGGAAGCAGGTTTTCTGTTTGTTGGTTTGGGGTGATCTGGAATATCCTCATTGCCTAGTTTTCCCTGGTTTGGGGTCAAAAAGAAACAAGGAATGTCTTCTCATCACCCACTCAAAAGTGTAGCATTAAAGTCTAGGCTTTCCTTATCTTAGAAGAGAGACTTCTTGAAGTAACCCAAGCAACAAGTGATACATTCCTGAATTATGTTCATAGAGGTGGAGGGAAGAAAAGAAATTGAGGAGGAAGTGAAGAATGCATAATTAAAAGACTAGTGGTTTACTAGATTTAGGGGATAAAAAAGAGAAAGATGGCTGGGCACAGTGGCTCATACCTGTAATTCCAGCACTCTTGGAGGCCAAGGGAGGAGGATCACTTGAACCCAGGTGTTCAAGACCAGTCTGGGCAACATAGGGAGACCCCCACCCCCACCCCACTGCACCCATCTCTACAAAATATTTTTTTAAAAAATTAGCTGGGTGTAGTGATGGATGCCTGTGATCTCAGCTACTCAGGAGGCTGAAATGGGAGGACAGATGGAGGCCAGGAAGCCGAGGCTGTAGTGAGCTATGATCATACCACTGCACTCCAGCCTGGTTGACAGAACAAGACCCTGTCTCAAAAAAGAAAGAGAGAGAGAAAGAGAAAGACTAGAATGACCCTCAGTTTCCTGACTTAGGATACTTGGTTTCTGGTGATGCCTTTCACCTACAATGGAGTACAGGTGCAGGAGCAGGTATGATGGAGGTGCGGGGTGTGTTTTTTTATACATGCCAGTTCATCTCTGTGCTCTCCCAGGGTCACTGGAAGTGGCCTAAGGATGCCCCCTAACCTTTTCTTTCATTTTTCGTTATTCGAAGGGCTACTCCAAGAAACCCTCACTCTCTACAGATCTCCAGACAAGAACTGGACAGCAGTCTTCATGGATATAGAAAATCCGTCACCCTCGGGGACACTCATCAGTCTCTCCTAAATATGCTCAGCTAACTTTCCACCCACAGCCGCATATTTGGCTGCCCAGCTAGTATCCAGCCTGGAATCAAGAAGCCAGTCTTCCCTTCTTGTAGGACCACTGGTCTTTGTGAGTGATTCCCTCAGAGACCCACAGCACATTGCATGGGAGTGGGATGGGGAAGACACTTCCTGGTGGATGACAGCTCAAGAACTCTCAACTTCTACTCCACCACAAATCACATCCCCTTCCCCAGGCCTCTCCTTATTTAGAGAGCAAGTAGTGGAGGGGAGGTAGTAGATGGCAGTAGGGCTGTTTATGGCTACTTCTACGTATGACCTGGGGAAAGAATCTTACCATATTTTTTAATGGTTTTCTTCAGAACGCTGGGAATCAGAGCTTTTCTGTTTTTTGCTGGGGTTCCAATCACCAGAGTGCTAGAAGGAATGAGTGAGGCAAACCTGGCGGAGCTGGGGAAAGAAGATTCCAGGCAGAAGGACCAACAAGGCAAAGACCCCAAGGGGGAAAATGTCTCATCATGTTTAAAGATCAGAAGAAGGCACAAATCCCAAGATCCTTCGCACAACTTATAAGGATCTTGAGGCAATTGGATCTACTTGTCTTTGCCCTTCCCACTCTGTCTTCTGAGCACCCCTTTTCTATTGCTACGTAGTAGGCTGCCCCAAAACACACTGACTTGCAACAACAATGATGATATCTCATGATTCTGGGGGTTGATTGGACTCAGCTAGGTGGCTCATGTGTGCCATGTGGTTATTCACATAGGTGTGCAGTTTTGCACATAGCTTCATTCATCTGGAAGCTTAGCTGCAGCTGAAATATCTAAGATGGCCTCATTCACATATCTGGGGCTTGGTTGTAGACAACTCTGATGTCTTGGTGCTTCTGCACATGGCCTTTCTCTCCACACAGTCTTTCATTGGTCAATAGTCTGACCCAAGTACTTTACATGGCAACTGGCTTCTACAAAGGTGATAACTAAATTTCCCAGCCTTGGAAATTTCATAAGATTACTTCCATTTCATTCTACTAATAAGTCAAGTCACATGACCAGCCCAGAGTCAATATCCCAAGTCTGGATGGGACGAATGAAAAAGAATTGTGGCTATCTTTAAACTGCCATCCTCTGGCAAAATCAATTTACATTTCTATTTTTTGAACACCATGCTGCTTCATTACATGTGTCTTTGGACATATAATTACTTCTATCTGGACTGGCCTTTGCCTTTCCCTTTCTATTATCTTTGTTAGTTACCTTATTAAATTACTTTGCAAATTTTTTATACCTCCACAGTGACCAGTCATTGGATACAGGCAATGACCTTGGGCATGGCAGCTGTCTTCAGTCTAGGGCAATTTCTGGAGAAGGCTGGCAGCCCTGGCAGCTGGAGGAATTAGTATGTTAATTTTGAAGGGGTATCTGGGTGTATACCACAATGTCCGTTGCATCCTACTGTCCTCCCGCATTTTCTGTCTCTGTGTTAGTAATCTGTTTTTTGTTTTGTTTTTTGAGACAGGGTCTTATTTTGTCACCCAGGCTGGAGTGCAATGATGCAATCATAGTTCACTGCAGGCTTGAACTCCTAGGCTCACGTGATCCTCCCGCCTCAGCTTCCTGAGCAGCTGGGACCACAGGTATGTGCCACATCACCTGCTGTTTTGTAGAGCTAATTGTTGTGTTTTTTGTAGAGACGGGGGCCTCCCTGTGTTGCCTAAGCTGATTCAAACTCATGAACTCAAGTGATCCACCCACCTTGGCCTCCCAAAGTGCTGGGATTACAGGTTTGAGTCACCGTACCCAGCTGATCATCTGTTCTTGACAAGCCTTATTGGAGGCACTGTTGCTTCTGAACTCCAGCCCAGCAGTTGAAATGATTACCCTTGTTTCCATTCCCCCCTGAGTTTTCAAATATTTACTGTACCTTAACTCACTGCTTTAATTTGTCACATATAGTCTCTAACCTATCCAGTTATCATTTGTTGTGTCTTCTTGAAGCTTACCCTGTTCTCAGTGACCCATTATTTGTCAACAGCCCCCAGATCGTGAGGTTTTGGCTCTCTGTGAATACCAGTTTTGTTCCCTGGCTCTACCCTTCTAGTGTCTCTCCAGTTTAGGGGGCTTGTCTAATTTCATGGCCGACCCTGTTTGAGTCAGTGAACCTATGTATGAAGAAATATTTTAGTTCACTAATATTCACAAAAATGCAAATAAAACAGTTATGACTTTCTTTTTCATGCGTAAGATTACCAAAGATTTAAAAGGCTGACAAAATCTTTGAAAAATGGCACTACTCCATTTTCTTACACTGTTGGTGTGGTTAAATTGATATGACCTTTCTGGAGAAGAGTTTTTCAACATGCTTATCATCATGTAAATTATCCAGCAATTGAATTTCCAGTCATTTATACTAACAAGTTATTTTTGCAGGTGTGAAAAGATTTATAAATAAGGATATTCATTGTAACAAAATAGGAAAATTGGGAAGATAAACTAAGTGTCCATCAATTAATAAGTAAATTAGGGAATAAAGATACAATTTTATGGAAACATTAAGATGAGGAATAGATTTATATTTATGTACATGAAAATATGTTTATGGTATCACTAAATGATACATAAAATCATGCATACTATGATCTCATTTGTATAAAATTATAAACATATATTTATAAGTATATATATGCATCAAAAGATATTTGAAAGGTTATTTATCAAAGTGCTCCTATTAAAAAACTATCATTTGGGGCCTGGCGCAGTGGCTCACACATATAATCCTTGCACTGTGGGAGACCAGTGTGGACAGATTGCTTGAGGCCAAGAGTCAGAGACCACTCCGAGCAACATAACATGACGTAATCTCTACAAAAATTTAAAAACAAAATAGCCAAGCATGGTGGTGTCATGACAATATTCCTAGCTACTTGGAGGCTGAAGTGGAAGGATTGCTTGAGCCCAGGAGTTTGAGGCCGCAGTGAGCTTCGATTACACCTTTGCACTCCAGTCTCGGTGACAGAGCAAGACCCTGTCTCTTTTAAAAATACTATTTGAAACAAAGATTTGGATAACATAAATGTAAAAAGCATTAGAAAAAATATAGGTGTACATATGTAAAGGTGTTCTTATGCCTTGTAAGACTAAACAACTAAAATCACAGGAACAGATCAAATACATAAACCTTTGAAATTTCTGTATTGGATAAATATCGTAAACAACATTGAAAGGCAAATGTAAAACTAGGAAACTTTTTTTGTTGTTGTTAGAGACAGGATCTCACTCTATCACCCAGGCTGGAGTGCAGTGGTGCAATCACAGCTCACTGTAGCCTTGACCTCCCCGGTCCAAGCGATCCTGCCACCTCAGCCTCCCAAGCAGCTGGGACTACACGTGGGCACCACCATGCCAGGCTCTTGCTTATTTATTTTTATTACTCCTTTACTTTATCAGTTTCACTAGAATGGAAGCTTTAAGAAAGCAGGGACCTGGTCTGTTCTACTTCCAGAGCCGAGAACAGTACCTGTCAAAGAGTAGATACTTGATAAATATTTATTGAATAAAAAGACAATGAGAGATAAGAGTTAAATATCTTGCATCTCTGTTTTTTTCCAGAAATACCTTTTTAGCTTTTATATATTGCAGACTCTCCCCTAATTTCACTGCTTCCTTCCACTTTCCTCCCTTCTGCATTTCTTCCTCTTCTACTTTCGTGGAAAAAAAAAAAATTAAACCTAATTAATTGGGAATGGTTCCAGCTGGAATGCAGAAGAAAATGCATGCAGGTGACACTCAGGATGACTTGTACCCCTTTACATCTACATTTGCCTTTTATTTAATTCGTAAAAAAATTCAAATTCTGCAGAAAGAGAACAAAAGTTGAGGGTCAGGAAGGGGCCAAAGATTAAAAAGTATATAAGGTATAGTATAATGCAGGTTTATGTTTATTGAAGAGTTTATTTCCTTAAAATAGGATTGATAAACATTCATCCAAAAAAGTAATTTGCTTATTACACACTTAAATAAACAAACACTTATTATAGAAATGCAATTATGTTTTCAAAAGAAGCAAGAGTTCTGAATTTATTGACTTCTTCTGAGTCAATCGGGGCAAAGAGTATTCAAAACAAGTTAGAAATTTCTGTACTTTGTCCAGCAAAAGCTAAGGAATGGGCTTGGCTTAGAATACAGGTGAGCAAACAGGTATTCTTTGGGTCAGTCCCAGCCCATACAGTTGTTTTGCCAAAAATTCAAATTTGAAATTGTTTTGAAAAATCATTTTCAATCTACAGTGCCAAAAGCAACAACCAGCTGGAGCTCATTAAGTCCTGACAGTTGCCGAGCTTTAACCTCGGACCCAATCTCAATCATCTGTATTTTGCTGACCCCTAGCTTCCTTTCCTTGTTTACATCACTTGCTTGGTCTCTGTAAATTTTCAAGTTTGAAGTAGCTATCTTAAAACAGAAATAAAAATGTATTAATTTAATACCATACTGAAGTCAGGCCGCTATTCGGCCCATACACAGTGGTGCAACCGCATCTCTTGCTTAAGCTCAATGATCATTCTGGTTGGGCAGCACCGTATTGTATTTTTTAAGACTTTATTTTTTTTAGAGGAGTTTCAGGTTTGCAGCAAAATTGAGACAAAGGTACAGATATTTTCCATATACCCCCTGCCCACACGATGCACAACCTCTCCCATTATCAACATCCCCCACCAGAGTGGTACATGTTTTACAATTGGTGAACCTACATTGACATTATTATCACCCTAAGTCAATAGTTTACATTAGGGTTCACTATTGGAGTTGTACATTCTATGGGCTTGAACAAATGTATAATGACACCGGATTGGTGGCTCACGCCTGCAATCCCAGCACTTTGGGAGGCTGAGGTGGGTGGATCACCTGAGATCAGGAGTTCGAGACCAGCCTGGCTAACATGGTGAAACCCTGTCTCTACTAAAAATACAAAAAAATTTGCCGGGCATAGTGGCACATGCCTTAATTCCAGCTATTAGGAGGCTGAGTCAGGAGAATCGCTTGAACCTGGAAGGCAGAGGTTGCAGTGAGCTGAGATGGCACCACTGCACTCCAGCCTGGGCAACAAGAGCGAAACTTCATCTCAAAAAAAAAAAAAAAAAAAAAAAAAAAAAAAAACATAAAAATTAGCTGGGTATGGTGGCACATGCCTGTGGTCCCAGCCATTCAGGAGGCTGAGGTGGGGGAATTGCTTGAAGCTGGGAGGTCGAGGCTGCAGTGAGCCAAGATTGTGCCACTGCACTCCAACCTGGGTGACAGAGCAATACCCTGTCTTAAAAAATATATATACTATCCATCATGATAGTATCGTACAAATTATTTTCATTACCCTACAAATCCAAATCCTCTGTGCTTTTCCTATTCATCCCACTGCTTCTTCCCTAGCCCATAAATATAATTCTTGCCTAAAATTCTTCCAGTCATATTCTTAAGTTGACAGTTGTTTGAGTTTGCATTATAGATATTCAAATAAATAAAAAACTTTATTATATAATGAAGGTGAAGAAATTAGACCGGTAAGTAAAGAATTTAAACTCTGATAGATTTAACCTAAAACAAAATAAGCTGTGGATGAGTAGAAATGTTTATCAAATGGAAGAAAATATCCTACAGCATTCTTTAGTAATTCTTTAGGTTAATCCTGTTTACAAAGTACTAAAAGTATTATGGTTTAGGGTATAATTCAGTCTTGAAATTATATATTTAACTACCTATTTAACAACTCCAATGAAATATCCCCAAAGCATCTCAAATATGACCACAAAATATTTGCAGTGATACACAGTAGATTCACCCTGGGTGGGTTTCATTATTACGGTAAAACTCTTTTCATAATCAATAAATGTGTACCTTTGCCCCATGTCTTTACTAAATGAGTGGACGAATGAGTTACAGCCCGTGTCTTTGCTGAATTAGTTGATTCTGAAAACACAGGTATTCTCAGCTCTGTAAGTGGGATTCATTATGATCACAGAAAAGCCTTTAGAGCAAATCCCATAAAACAGATTTCAAATAAAATCACGCAAAAGAACATTAAGCCCTCCCCTTACATTTTGTCTCACTTCTTTGGGAGCCACAGCTGTCCTAAGATGTTTGGATAATCTGCTTTTTTACAAAGTGGGACTGGTGATGAGTGACCCTGAAAGTGGTGTTTGTGGCCTCTGGGGTCTTAGACCTCTGCCTGTTTACTGCCTGGTCCTCAGTGGAAATCTGAACTCTCTTTTTCCTGTTGCTCTGTCTTGGAAAAGGATGTAAACAATGATTCAGTGTGAGTGTTTGGGCCCCATGGTAAATGGGTGGAATAATTGAATCATGGAATATTATAGGTGGTAAGAGCCTTTATAGGTGGTTTAATCTGTTCTATTTCTTTTACAATTGAGGAAATTGAGCCTCAGAAACATAAAGTGACTTGCTTATGAGATCTTATAACCAGTGAATTACAGAGTCAGTTAAAGAACTTACCCTAGGCCTGGTGCAGTGGCTCACGCCTGTAATCCCAGCACTTTGGGAGGCTGAGGTGGGCAGATCACTTGAGGTCAGGAGTTTGAGACCAGCCTGGCCAACATGGTGAAACCCCATCTCTACTAAAAATACAAAAAAAAAAAAAAAAAAAAAAAATTAGTGAGGCATGGTGGTGCATGCCTGTAATCCTAGCTACAAGGGAAGCAGAGGTGGGAGGATTGCTTGAACTCTGGAGACAGAGGTTGCAGTGCGCCAAGATCACGCCACTGCACACTCCAGCCTGGGTGACAGAGCAAGACTCCATCTTATGTTTCTGAGGCTCAATTTCCTAAAATAAATTAAAAAAAAAAAAAAAGAGCTTACCCTATCATTTCAGATAAGCATATTGGTAGCATTGCTACCTTGATTTGGGGAATCAGCATAAGGAAACTTTACAATGGCAAATATACCATATCTCAGGAAAACTCTGCATTTCACGCTGAAATTTCATGTGTCACCATCCTGCTGAGCAACTTGAAGGCATTTTCTAAATGACAGGATTAATACCATATTCAACTTTAACACTAAGAGTTAAGACTTTTGGAGAGATTTAGAAGATCTGTCAACAAGGGCTGCACACTGTGATATGGGGAGGAAAAGAGGAGATTCATTGTTGGTTGTGGTCAGTATGAGCTATGCAGAGGTATAGCCGATCAAGGGAACTCCTCATGCCCTTCTGTTGAAATTTTCACGTGCCTGGCATCATCTGTCGCTCTGGCCTCTCTCCCAAGCTCCCAGCTCAGATCCTTCATTGCCTGTTGAACATTTCTACACATTAAAAAACACATTAAAAAAACAAAGGCTAAGAAAGTCTCAAAGTGTATCTACCATCGTCCCTTTAAAATATATTTAACTTCAAAATACATGTACTTAGCAGCTCCAACAATGTGTTCCAAAAATGTCTCAAATATAACTTATACACCCTCATCTTCACCTTGGCCCTCCAGCTCCACCTGCAAATCTCACTCATCTCAGAAAATGGCAATACCAGCCTTCCAAGATTGCTTGAGCCCAACACCCGAAGACATTCCTGTTCCCTCATTTCCCCTCTACTTTCAGTCCTTCAGAAAGCACTGGTAAACCTTGCTCCAACTGTATCTCAAATTCACCCACTTCTCCCCTTTGCCAGCCCCCGCTCAAGCCATACCCCCTCACCTCTTACCAGCTGTAATGTAAAAGCTTCCTAAATGCTCTGTCTGCTTTCATTCCATTCTATGCCCCTCTCCAGCACCAAGAGTGACTTTCTTCAAACACAAATTAGAGCAGGTTATTTCCCTGCGTCAAAATCCTTCCCTGGCTTCTTACTCTTCTTAGAATAAAGTCAACGTCAAACTATTTACTATGATCCTGAATTACGGTACCACCAACTCCCCAAACTTAATTCAAGCCTGTCTATTATTTACTCCCCAGCTCTTCACTTTCTCAGCATGCCAAGATCATTCCAGTCCAGGACCTTTGCACAGGCTGAGCCCTCTACTTGGAACTATTTTTCCCGCCACTATTCCAATGGTTGGCTCCTTCTCATCTTCAATGTTGGCCTAACTGGCACTTTCTCAAGGAGCCTTTCCTGACCACCCTTTTAAAAGCATGATGACCCATTACATCCTATCTCAGCAACTTGTTTCCTTTGTAGCATCTGTGACCGTTTGTAATTATTTTATTTATGGGTTTCTTATTTTATCTTTGTCTTGCTCACTAAATTGTAAGCCCCAGGAAGTTGAGGACCTTGACTATCTTGTTTATCTTTTTGTCTCTAACTCCTAGCAGGGGGCCTGGCATTTAGAAAGCACTCATTAAATATGTGTCGAATGGATGAATGAAGGAATACCTGCTTACTTCTCTGCACCCCACCCCCACCTCACCCCAGGAGACTGCAAACTCTGTGTGGGTGACAAATCTATCTTGTGATCAACACTTCCAAGCCCAGAGCCTAGCACCATCCCTGGCACACAGTGAATATTCCATAGATATTGCTGAATTAAAATAAAATATAGGAGACCAATTATGAGACCATGGCAAGAATCTAGACAGATGGTAATGGAAACTGAACTAGAAAGATGGAGGGAAGGGCAGAAAGTGGAGGGCACCACCACCACTTATTGCTGGGAAGACACTTGCATTGGTCTTGTCCGTCCTAGGCACTATTTGGTGCTATGTTATAAGCACTCTGCTAATCTGATGGCCACCAAACCATGCTACTAAATGAAAACAACAAAGTGAAGAAGTGTAGTAGATTGTGTTCCTATTCCTATAATGTAAAAGTTGTGTTTATATATATGTATAGAAAATTTCAGTGTACTCATGACCTATTAATGATTGTTTCTCAGGGAAGAAGATGGAGACTGTAAGGGAAATCTGCATTTTAATAAATATTCTCTCATGTTATTTAACTTTCTTTGCCATCAGCCATGTGTTACTTATTTTTAAAAAAACTAGTTAATTTATTAAGCTAATAAATGCCCCTTTAAGTATCCCCTTATGGATTATAGACTTCAATTCTTAGGAAGCTAGAGTAATTAACACAGGTGTTATTCCCTCATGATGAATTAAAATAATTAACATTAGCATAGTGCTTTTTCATTTCCAAAGCACCTCCACGTATATTATCTCATTACAACCTAGTGATGAATATGTTAGTAGTAGTGGTAACCACATTTTATTTTATTTTTTTTATTTCGAGATGGAGGTTTGCTCTTGTTGCCCAGGTAATGGCACAATCTCGGCTCACTGCAACCTCCGCCTCCCAGGTTCAAGCAATTCTCCTGCCTCAGCCTCCTGAGTAGCTGGGATTAGAGGCACCTACCAGCACTCCTGGCTAATTTTTTGTTTTTTTTAGTAGACACGGGGTTTCACCATGTTGGCCAGGCTGGTCTTGAACTACTGACATCAGGTGATCCACCCACCTCGTCCTCCCAAAGTGCTGGGATTACAAGTGTGAGCCACCACACCTGGCTGAGTAACCACATTTCATAAAGGAAGAAACACCTTCAAGGTAAACTGTAAATTGTGGATTCAGGGCTTATGAGAGGTCTATGAACATCAGATGGTGGTCTTCCCTCTAAACCCAACTGCTCTTCTGTTCACCAAATCATTTCCAAAATGACAACTTTCTACCTTAACTTCAGATTACATACATATGTTACGTATATTATATAGACTATTGGAGTGTATGGCAATTATTGTAAACATGTTATTGGAGTGTTGGCTATCCCTTTAAAACACTATTATTACATTGCAGGTTTCTTGCATCCATTGAACATCTTGAATAAAGGTTATTCTATTTTTAATTTATGCTATCCTCTGTTTTATTAGATAAACTATGAGTAATTTAAGACTTTTTTCCTCTCTGGTATGTATTGATCTGTTATCGACTTTTGATTTTGTTGGCAGGAACTTTCTGTAAGCTGAGGTGCATGATCCTGATATTGATCCCAGACAATTGCTACTTCTGGTGAGTTTTACCACAGCCCTGCTAGTATCAGAGTAGCAAGAGTGAACTCTAGACAGATTGAATTTCAATCTAATGATATAAAATGGAAGTAGGGGGTTCCAGGGTTCTCCTCTCTCATGTTAGTCTAAGTAACCTGATGGAGCTTTTTGATGAACTGGATAGATACACTCCTGCCACAACAAATAGGAAAGGATCCTCTTTCTTCCCTCCTCACCAAGGGTTCTCAGTCCTGTATGCACATTAAAATCACCTAGAGAGGCTTCTAAAGAAATATATTGATGCATGGGCCCAACCCACAGAGATTTTTTGAGTCAAATTGTCTGAGCTGGCACCTGGAGATTGATATTTTTTCAGACTCTGTAGGCGATGCAATATTAATAAATTCAAACTGTCTGGAGCTGCATTAGGCAACCAACTTGTTTTTGGTCTATGGGATGCAGTTATTCCCTGAAGCAACATTATCCCCCCTCCCTCCTTATCAAAGTACTTTCATGGCCCTCAGTGGTCTTGGCCAGCACCATCTCTCCCACGCTCAGTGATGCTGAACTCTGGGCCTCCAGCTGAGAACTTGCTCAGACGTTTGAGCCAATTCCAGAGATCCTCTTTACAATACACCAGCGCTGCCTCTGGCTTCCTGTTGTGCCCTCTGTATGATGAGAGAAGACTCCAGATCTAGGCAAGAATTCAGGTCTCTATATTTCACAACAAGGTAAAAACTTAACCCACTGGCATGCCTGGAATTTAAACCAGATGAGTCTATTTTCAATTAATAACAGAATTTCTACATTTCAGGGCCTGCTAAGGAACACCGCCTGGAACTCTCTGCTCTTCAGTGCCAAATAAAATCTGACTGAAATCATAATCAAATTTCAAGGTCCACGAGAATCATCCTCTTGGCTCAATTCCATATGCTCCATCCCTCTGCATGGAGCTAGCCAGATAGTGCCACACCTGTGCCAGTACTTTAGATTCTATTTTTATGTCACCGCAATGGTAACCTTTAGTATTATGACTTTGGATTTTTACAGCGAGTTAGTATAAAAGGAGTAGTCACAGAAATACCAGTCCTCCAATTTTAAGTAAAACTATATTTGAAATCAATAGCTTGTATTTTGCTCAGTGGACAGTATCAACTATTTCGCTCATTTTATTCAATCAGCAATCATTTACTAAACACCTGCTTTGGAAAGATAGGTACTGGCCATACATAGATAAATCAGATACATATCCATGTTTCCAAGAATTCACAGATAGTGAAGAAAACTGATAGAAATAGTCACAACACAATGAGCCGGGTGCAATAAAAGGGTTTAGCACAAAGTGCACAGATAAGGACCCAGTGCCAACTTGGGGCAGGCAGTTGGAGAAGGCTGCTGGAAAAAGTAAAAGGGGTTAGACAGGAGAACATGGCTTCTCTTTGCAGAAGGTTCACATTTACATTTTAGCAAGGTAATTCTGGAAGCAGTGAAAAGGTGAATTTACTGAACAAATGCATGGATAGCACTCGCCATGACCCAAGACTGTTCTAAGTGCCTACATACAGTAAATCATTTGATCCCTGAACAACTCTTTGAGGTAGGAACGATTATCCCTAATTTACACATGAGGAAACAGGCACACTGAGATTGTGCAACTTGATTGAGGTTGTATGGTAGTTAAGGAGCAAAGCCAAGATTTAGATGCAGGTGGTTTGGCTCCAGGGTCCATGCACTTTGTCATTATATTATGCTGCCTCAGGGAGAGCGTCAGAGTCAGAGAGGAGAGGCAGGTGGATCAGTTGTAAAACTTATGTAATAGTCCAGGAGAAATGGATATGCTATATTTCGGAGGTGAAAACAATGAGAAAAGTGACTGACACTCACTCCTGACTTCTAGCTTGGAGAGGTAGGTAAATTACTAAGCTTTTAACTGAATTTAGGAGTGCTTAGAGGTGGACATTTCAGACATGTAGACCAAAAGGAAGAAGAAAAGAGGAATAACATTTATAAAGCAACATTTACATTCTAGGCCTTCTACATAGTTATCTTGTTAAATTCTTACAACTCTGAGAGGTAGGTATTAAATATGAGGAAATTGAGGTTCAGAGAGGTTATGTGAGGTCACACAATACATTGAACGTTTGTTGGTTTGGGTTGCCTAGCATCCTAAGAGCACCTTGGTTTTCTTTGGGGGAATCCCATCCCTCCCATGCATGCAGTCTTGGTGGGAGCATAATTCCAGGTACCTGCTGCCAACAAGCATCGAGGAGTTGTGCTACTCCTCTTTATGGCTTTTATTATACTCAAGGCATGGTGAGGCTGCCCAGAGCTGTTTTGGGCTGCTTGCAACAAGAAATCCTAACTGAAGTACACAAGCAGCAAAGCCAAAACTCAAACCCCACCCCATCTAATACCCAGTTCATACTTTTCTATTCCACCATGCTGCTCCCAGGGTTTCTGCACTCAGAATATGTGTACATGGAGATTATTCACAAAGGGCCAATATGAGAGCCTTTCTACAAATCATTTGATGCTTATTCCAGGGTAAGTGAAAAATCTGTCAGGCAATTAAATAAGATCCAGTTTGTTGAGGTATAACTTGTATACACACAATTTATCCTATTTAGCCAACCAGTTCTATGATTTTTAACATGAAACCGCCATCAAAAACAAAATATAGAAGGGTTCCATCATCCAAAAAAGTTCCCATGTGTCCCTTTATCGTCAGCCCCTAACATCCCAAACCCCAATTTCTGGTAACCGCTGATCTGTTTTTTTATC
This sequence comes from Chlorocebus sabaeus, assembly GCF_047675955.1. Taxonomy (NCBI): domain Eukaryota; kingdom Metazoa; phylum Chordata; class Mammalia; order Primates; family Cercopithecidae; genus Chlorocebus; species Chlorocebus sabaeus. The sequence continues at coordinate 80,939,358 of NC_132924.1, read as the reverse complement.
CCTATGGTTTTGTCTTTTCCAGAATGCCATGTAGGTAGAATTTTGCACTATGTAGTTGAGAGTCATGCATGTGGTTTCCTGATCATTAGTTCATTTGTCGGATAAAGTTTACTGAATGTTAAATTTGTTAAGTTATCAGACAGTCAATAAATATGTATTAGACTAGGTACTGCTCCAGGTATGGGGGGACAGGAGTGGGAACAGCAGGGACTGCAAGGATCTGAGTTCCTGCCTTCAATGAGCTCATGTTCTCATATTGGGCTGGGTTGTAGGTTGAGGGAAAACAAGCAAAAAACACATAAACAGGGCTTTAAAAATAATTTAATTTCAAGTCCTGCTAAGTGCCAGAAGCGGCTTTAATAGGATAATAAGAGAGTGGTAGAAATGGGCAGAGAGGCCGGGCACAGTTGGTCATGCCTGTAATCCCAGCACTTTGGAAGGCCGAGTCGGGCAGATCACGAGGTCAGGAGATCGAGAGCATCCTGGCTAACACGGTGAAACCCCGTCTCTACTAAAAACACAAAAAATTAGCTAGACATGGTGGTGTGCACCTGTAGTCCCAGCTACTCGGGAGGCTGGGGCAGGAGAATCGCTTGAACCCTGGGAGGCAGAGATTGCAGTGAGCTGAGATTGCGCCACTGCACTCCAGCCCAGGTGACAAGCAAGACTCCATCTCAAAAAAAAAAAAAGTGGGCAGAGTGCTGATTTATCTAGAGTGGTTTGTTGAGAACTCCCTAACGAGGGGATGTGAATTGAGACCCAGATAATGAGAGGGGGACAGCAGTACAAAGATCTAGGCAGCAGAAGGAAGAAACAAGTGCAAAGGCCCAGAGCAGGGCTGAGCTTGGTGCATTCGTTCAAGAGACAGAAAGCCGAAGGGACTGCAGTGCTGAGGACCAGGAAGCGAGTCGTGGGTCACTTGGGAGAGCCAGGAAGGAGCCTGATCAGTGGGTTTGGTAGGCCAAGGCTGGAGGGTAAGTTTTGTTCTGGTTGTAAGAGGAAGCCTTGGAGAGTTTTAAACCAGAGAGTTATGTAACCTGAGTTACACTTGGTAAAGATACCTCTGCCTACTGCATGTTGGATGGACTGTGCTTGACAGGGAGGAGGGTGGGATAAGACTGGAAGCAGGGAGATGGGCCTGGAGGCTTCCTCAGTGTTGAAGGGGGAGCTGATGGTGACTTGAACCAGACTGTGTCACTGCAAATGGTGAGAAGTGTTGGAACTTACTACTTACGTGGTATGGTGGAAAAAGAGAAAGAAAAAGAATCCCAAAAGCAGTTACATTTTAGTATTTATTTTAAAAGCTGACTTTAAAAATCTCATCAATGTAAATCTGGAGAAATACACAAAAGTTTAAAACTCTCTATAATACAAAGTGGGTTGGTGACTAATTTGCACAATGCAGGTAAGCTAGTCTTGATACTCGAGGTCAAAAAGCCTAAACTCAGGGGATTCATTTAGTTTTACTGTATACACTGATGGAAATAAGCCAGTATCCCCCACAGCCCCCACTCCACTTTGTGTTATGAGGACAGCAGGCAATGAGCACACATGCACTGACTCACATGACACCCACATTCAAAGAGCTTTAATGTGTTGGTTGGATTCCAAAGTAAAAAGAATACAGACTCATTGCCATGGTTGTACCTGGTTAAGGTCACACCCCAGCCACACTTCTGAGCCATTTGGCTTAGAAATAGGAAACATTATAAAGTTGAGTCAGGAATATGGCAAACCTCCAACCAGAGTCAACTATTTAAAAATTCACATTTTCTTGTGGCCTTCAGTTTTTTTTTCTCCTTGACATCCTCTGTTCTATCAAGACATTAAGACCCACGGCCCATGCAAAAGACACTTGGTGCTGTGTTCTGAGATTATCATTTTGATCTACATCTGACTACCATTTTTCCAGCCAAGACCAGCCTTCCTTGTAAATAAAGATCTGTTCAGAGGATATGAAAGAATACATATTCAAGGAGTGCTCTATTCCTCTAGCTGTTCAAAGGATTTGAGGGCCTTGTTTGTTTTGAAACAAGTAACCGGCCTTTTCTAACCACATAACCTCAACCTCACAGAACAGCCAGCAGGAAGTCAGAAATGAAGAACAGCCGATGACCTGGGTGCACTCTCTGGGTGCAGCCTGCTATTGTCCTGTCCCCACCCTTGTCCTGTTTTTCACTTGTCTTGTTGTTTTTAAGAAAAATTTTTGTCTGCTCTGAGGATCTTCTGCTCATCTCAGGTTTTTCTTTCAGGTAATACATATGACAGGTGCTGGACAGAGTTGAACTGGAACAAGTGTCTGCAGCCATTCACAGAGGGCATGTCAATCTGTGTTCACTCAGGCAGGAGGCAGGAACATGCAGGATGGGAATGGGAAAGTAAACAGGAGTGGCCATGGACTCCTAGCCTCTTCTCTCCATGAGCTTTTCTCACCGTGAGCCTGCTCCAGGGATGGTGGTTGGGCAAGGCCTGGGGAGCAGCTTTGTGAGGCCTAGGAAGACCCCAGAAGAGGACTTTGCTGAGAAGAGAGCAGACGAGAAGTCAGGAGCGGGGTGAGAGCAGCTTCTCCCTCTCCTTGGCACACACTTGTACATAGGCATCCTCCCTCTATCCCCACGTCCTGCACCCAGGCCATAAAAACAAGTATGGCCTACTGTAAGGCATTCCACAATACAGACCTCATTCCTTCTGAAAACTTTTCACACTGTGAGAAGCTTCTTCTGAAAGCAAGCACAGTCACTAGCAATTAACATTGTAGCCACTGCTATTCATCTCTCTAGATATTAAATAACATCTAGTTGAGGGCAAGAGGGGAACACAAGAGACATATCCAGAAGGAGAAAAGAGAGAGAGAATGAAAAGGGAATGAATTGGTGAAGTGGGATGTACCAGTTTTTCCTCAGGGTTGCCTGTATTCAAAATACAAAAATATTCTGTGAATACAAAAGTATTCAAAAATATTCTGTGAGCAACTTTCAGTATACATTCATTTATTTCTCAAATAAGCATTTTTTTGCACCTGACAAACAAGATAAAGTAGCCTCTGGCACATAATAGGTGCTCAATAAAAGTTATTGTTATTACTGGTATTAGTACTGTTGCTGTAATACTACTACTGCATGCCATGTTAACATACCATTCTGGGTTCTAGGGATAGAGAGGGGCAAAACCTAATCTGTGTCCTCAAGAACTTACAGCCCAGAAGAGGGACAGGTGGGTTAGTAACAGGTCCTGACACAGTGTTAATAAATGCTGTGATTAATGTCAGCATTAATAATGTGACTAATGCTATTAATGTCAGCATAAATGCTGAGCCAAAGTGGACCAGACTTTTATTGGAGTCTACAGGAGAAACACTGGCTAGGGAGGGGGGCAGGGATGAGCACTGCTTTCCAAGAAAATAGTCACTGAGAGGAGTCTCAAAAGACAAATAGAAACTGGCCAGGTATAACAGAGCCTTTTTTTTTTTTTTTTTTTTTTTTTTTTTTAAATAAGAAACAAGGTCTTGTTCCACAGCCTCAAACTCCTGGGCTCAAGTGATCCTCCTGCCTCAGCCTCCCTAGTAGCTGTGACTACAGGCATGCACCATCATGCCCAGCTGTTTTCTGGTAGAGATAGGATCTGTTGTGTTGCCCAGGCTGATCTTGAATTCCTGGCCTCAAGTGATCCTCCCACCTTGGCCTTCCAAAGATGCTGGGATTACAGGCATGAGCCACTGTGCCCAGCCAGTCAGAGTCTTCATTGCAAGTGACAGAAAGACTGGACATTTTAAGCCGAGAATGTATAGAGAGGCTATCAGATCATCACACAATTTCTAGGAAAGTTGGAGAACAAGATTTGGGAAAGTGGTGCCAGTGAGGTCAGGATGCCATTGGTGGTGTGGCATCACAGACTGGCCGCTGGAAATCACATGCTGCTGCCCCCTCACTCCTGCCAACCACCATGTACAAAGGGAGTCTTCCTTGCCCTTCTTGTTTGTATCATTACTTCCAGATTCAATATTGCTAATAGGTACAGCTGACGGACTAAGCCAAGGCTACCTCCCCACATCTTAGCTGCCAAGGTAGCTGGCAGATTGAGTGCTGGGTCTTCTCAACTTCTGTAAAGGAAGACAAGCACTGTCTCCCAACAAGACTCACAAGTGAAGAATGTCCTCACACATTTGAAGAGGATTCAGAGACCATGAGTCAACACATGCCAACCACTCTCCACCAGGTGAAGCAGGGAGGAAAGAGCCTAGTGGAGAGGGAACATGACCTGAGGGTGTTGGGGGTAAGACACAGCATAGTGCATTTGCAGAATGAGGACAATAACTCACTTTGACTGGAGCACGGAGTATGGGAGCGAGATAACCGAAGAAGAAGCTGGAAAGGTAGAGAGTCTAGACCAAAGAAAAGCCTGTATATTCTGTGCCTGACGAGGAGTTTGGTCTTTATTTTGTGAATGAAGATATAATAAGGATTTACATTTAGGGCTTTGGAGGGGAATAGAGGTGGGGTAGGGATTGGCAAGGAAGATCAGAGTTTTGAAATTTGAGATGTGCACTCACAGGTCTTCCCAGAGAACATATTCTCTGTAGTTCTAGGTCAAGGACATTTATTTAGCTTTTGTCATCATCTTGCCAACCATGGCTTTCCATTCTGCCTTTTTGTGTCATAAGTTAGTTTCACGTTCCCCAGATTGCGTCTATCACACAGGCTGATTTTGCACTGTGCATTGTTCTTATATTTGAGGGATATGTAGACACAGGTAGAAACTGGCCAGGATTGCAAGAACTGTATTTGTTTAGAGCCAACACAGTTAAACGCTCAACTACAGCTATATTTTCACAATAGCATAAACACTGCACTAAGACACAGAGACAAATTGTGAAAAGCAGATATCCTCTTGTGATCCTAATTCGTCGGGAAAAAGTGCAATATAGAGATGTCTGCAGGTGTCACAGCGTAAAGTGGAGGCGTAACAACAATCCAGTTAGTTGGGGGCTGTTGTTCTGATGGAATTTGTAGGCTAGCATGGGAATTTAGTAGAAAACTAATTTCCCATCACCTGGAGAGTCAAAGCTGTCTGGCTTTCAGGCCAGGAGAAAACACGAGGATGAATAACATCTCGGGAGGCGATGCTCTGGGTGAGGCACCGGGAGTTGGTGCAATCACAGACATTGCTGTCTGCAGCACTTGTGTCCAAAGGCAAAGAGGAAATCAATTTCCATCTTTATAGGGGTAAAAGAAAGAAACTAATTCAGACTCAGTTCAACATGTCCTTCCAATTCACCATCTCTCCCCTACCTGCCCAATCACTCCTGCCCACAGAATGAACCGTTGCAGCAATCTCTGTAAAATCATCCCCAGCCCCCTAGTTCAGGAAGACGTGCTGTTCAGGGGTACGTGGTTGATGAGCACAAGGCTAGGAACACCCCCAAACCCTATGACATCTTTTCAGTGAGCCCCACCCCAGCTGCCTCTGCTTCCCAGGTCCTTTGCTGAGTTTGTTAATGTCTGGAATTCCTTGGTTGGAACAGATAACAGCATCCCAATAAGTGAGGGTGATTCTTGCACAGTCCTTGACAGCAAAAGATGCCAGATGTTTCATGATTTTGAGTCTAGAAAACTCTGTAATTTCTTTGTGAGGTCTCACAAAAGTTTACAGTGAAAATGCTTTGGATAGCTATATCTGTACATGTTTCTATGCAGATTTGGAACTTATGAATTTTAAAGGATTTTTAAAAAATTTAAACTTGGATTTAAAAATAGTAGAATCTTCCCTGCATTAATAGCTTCAGCTCTGACAGAATCACCTTGTTAGCCAATGAATCTAGCTGAGATTTCAAAAAGTATTTTTTAGGCCCGGCACAGTGGCTCATGCCTGTAATCCTAGCACTTTGGGAGGCCGAGGTGGGTGGATCACTTGAGCTCAGGAGTCCAAGACCAACCTGGGCAAGATGGCGAAACCCCATCTCTACAAAAAACACAAAAGTTAGCCGGGTGTAATGGCATGCATCTGTAATCCCAGCTACTCAGGAAGGTGAGATGGAAGGATTGCGTGAGTCCGGAAGCGGGAGGTTGCAGTGAGCCGAGAGCTGCCACTGCACTCCAGCCTGGGTAATAGAGCGAGACTCTGTCTCAAAAGAAAAAAAAGAAAGAAAGAAAGAAAGAAAAGAAAAGAAAAGAAAAAGCATTTTGGGGGAACCAGGGAGTAAATCACTTGGTTCCTTATGTAAACCACATTATTCATTATATAAATATCAGATTGGACTTAAATGTACTTCTTGAGGAGTGCGTTGGAAAACCACCCATATGTGAATGGTGAAATGGGCATCTCTGCTCCTCATCCTGGGTGTGGGGTAAAGTGGGGTTTATGAAAATTTCAGCCCCACTGTCAAAACACAGTACAACGACTTTGGGGAAAACATGGTCAACAGCATATTTACTCATCTCAGTCACAGTTTTGTAGATACAAGCACCGTCACATGAATAGAACTCATTGTCTTTTTTGTCTCCTTACAGTAAGAGCCGTATTTTCACCCTCTTACGCTTGAATATTCTGGCTGAGCTTGAGTGATGTGTTCTGGGTCAGTTTAGAGATCAAGACATTCCTGGCACTTCTCCACATTAGGCAATTTTTTAAATGTTTATTTTGAAATTATATGCTTTACATTGAACACTTCAAGAAAGAAAATAATTACAATGATTTCAAAATGCAATCCCTAGACTTAATGAATATTCTTTACAATTATATCCAGTCAATATATAGAAATGCACAGAGATACTAAGTCAACTAACAAAATAAGTCAAAGAACTATGTAATGTTTTTAGTGATAGGGAACATACGCTCAAGTCACTTATTTATTTACTTTGGTAGAGACAGGGTCTCAATATGTTGTCCAGACTGGTCCTGACCTCAAGCAATCCTTCTGCCTCGACCTCCCAAAGTGCTGGGATTATATGCATGAGCCACCATTCCAGGCCCCACTTGGTTTTTTAAAAATATGATTCACCTGTGTTTCAATTCCATATACATCCGTTGCAAGAGTTAAATGAGACTTCTGATTCTAACAATGTAAACCTGAGTCTCAACACTAATGTTCATGGCAGCATTATTCACAAAACCAAAAAGTAGGAACAACCCAGATGTCCATTAATGGATAAGTTAAATGTGGAATAAACATACAATGAAACATTATTCCGCCTTAAAAAGGAATCCAGTTCTGACGCATGCTACAACATGGTTGAACCTTGAAAACATTATGCTAAATAAAATAAATAAGACACAAAAGGACAAATTTGTATGATTCCACCTACCTTGAGTAGTCAAATTCACAGAGCCAGAAAGTAGAATAGTGTTTGCCAGGAGCTGGGGAAAGGGAAGACTGGAGAGTTACCATTTAACGGGTGGTTTTCGTTTAGGATGATAGAAAAGTTCTGGAGACATATAGTGGTTCACAATGATGTGAATGTATTTAATGCCACTGAAAATGTATAATTAATATATACTTAAAAATGATTAAAGTGGTAAATCTTTTTGTTGTAGTTGTTTTGTTTTGTTTGAAACAGTCTTGCTCTGTCACCCAGGCTGAAGTGCAGTGACATGATCTTGGCTCACTGCAACCTCTGCCTCCCAGGTTCAAGCAATTCTTGTGCCTCAGCCTCCCAAGTAGCTGAGATTACAGGCGCCCACCACCATGCCTGGCTAATTTTTTTTTTTTTTTTTTTTTTTTGTATTTTTAGTAGAGATGGGGTTTCACCATGTTGGCCAGGCTGGTCTCCAACTCCCGACCTCAGCTGATCTGCCCGACTTAGCCTCCCGAAGCGCTAGGATTACAGGCATAAGCCAACGCACCCAGCCTAAAATGGTAAATCTTATGTGTATTTTACCACAATTTAAAAACAAAACAAAACAGAGTCTCAGGTGTAAAGGTTTCCAGTTTGCTGAAGACCACCTGGCTTTCTCTTATTCCAGGGCCTTTGCTTGCTCTTCTCTCTTCCTGGAATACTCTTTACCAGCACTTAACATAATTGGCTCCTTCTTAACAGGCAGATGTCAGTTTGAGTTTCTCTTTCTCCAGTCTGAATCACTTTACTCTGTTCATAACTTATTTACGCTTTATCGGCGCCCCTCACTGGAATGTAAACTAAAAAGTTCCATCTGTTTTATTCCCTAGTACGTAGAACAGTCTGAACCTAAGTCACTGCCCAATAAATAGTTATTGAATGACTGACACTTAGAGCATCAGTGCATGTTCTCTATAAACTGACCTTATTGACGTCCAGTGCAAAAACTCAGGACTATGTCTCTGTTTTCTTGAGTATAAATATGCATCATTATACTCTCTCCTCCTCATCCTCACCTTTCAATTTTCTCAGCCCTAATTCCAGTTTAACATCATTTAAGTGAGTAATACTAAGCTTCCAGACTTGGACCTCACCCATATTAAAGTTCATTTGGTCCACACCCACCATACTGCCCTACCCATACTGGAGAGGTTGGGTTTTTAGAGAGGGATAAGTGATTTGAAAGGTGAAAAAGTCAAACATCCCAGTCCATGGGGCCTCATGGAAAGATTCCAGAGTGGAATGATGAAATGGCAAGTTTTCCTGCATAGTCACATTTTATTACAGTCATCAGCTAGAGTAAGGCTCACTTCTGGATGTGATAGGCCCAGGAAGGAAAAATACAGTAGGAAAAACCGGGAGTCCTCTGAACTGGTCTCCATTCCAGCTACTGCTCTCACAGCAATGATGTATTCGACGCTGACACGTCACATCCCCCAGAGCATTACATTTCCAAGCACAGGGCTCCACTGCCCACAGATGCACCCAAGATCTGGGCTCTGGCTGTGGAAGACCTGGGGTGATCCAAAAGCCTCTATGTTCCTGGGAAATGTTTGTGTCAAGTGAGCCCAGGTCTAGCCCTTCAGATGTTAATGGCAGAAAGTTGCATTTATCTACCGCCAGCAGCTATTAATCCAACGACTACAATCCCCAAGCACCCTATGTAAGGCCAAAGACAGATCTGATCTGCCATGGGTGATAAATGGTGGGCAACAGGAGTGCAAAATAACATATACATATATACACACACATATATATGTATACACCCACACCCACACACACACATATATATATATATTTGGAGATGGAGTCTTGCTCTGTCACCCAGGCTGGAGTGCGGCACGATCTCAGCTCACTGCAACCTCTGCCTCCCAGGTTCAAGCAATTCTTCTGTCTCAGCCTCCCAAGTAGCTGGGACTACAGACACATGCTGCCATGCCCAGCTAATTTTTTTGTATTTTTAGTAGAGACGGGGTTTTGCCGTGTTGCTCAGGTTGAACTCAGGCAATCTGAGCTCAGGCAATCTGCCCATCTTGGCCTCCCAGAGTGCTAGGATTACAGGCATGAGCCACCGCACCCAGCTGCAAAATAACTTATATTTATTATGGTATACCTTTTTCTAACATAGGGGCTTTACTTGACCTCATTTAGTTTTACCTGTAATCTTCACTCCGTTCTTCAGCTGTAGACTACAAATCCCCTCTGGCCAGCCATGATACAAATACAGGTTCTGTGACACATGGAGTATTGGGAAAGATATGAGTTCAAATGCATCTGTCTTGGAAAAACTATTCAAGATGCAGAGTAGAGAAAGTAGTTGACAACACATTTGTTTATTTATTTATTTATCTATTTATTAGCATGGTAAAGAATGGTACACAAGGAAAAGAATATGTTTTGGATGATTTTGTCCTAAGAAGTGGGATTACTCAATAAGTTTATTCACATGTGCCCCTTCCCATAACCACCACTTCACCTCCCTTAATCTTGTTTTCTCCATGAATCAGATTGCTGTGACTATCAAAAGAAGTGGGAACTCCTTTGAAGTTTTGATAAAGTAGCTGAAGAGAGAAAAGCAATCTAATATTCAAAAAATAAAAGTAGACCAGGTGCGGTGGCTCACACCTGTGATCCCAGCACTTTGGGAGGCTGAAGCAAGTAGATCTCTTGAGTCCAGGAGTTCAAGACCAGCCTGGGCAACATGGCAAAACCCCAGCCTCTACAGAAAATTAAAAAATTAACTGGGCATGGTGGTGTGTGCCTATAGTCTCAACTACTCGGGAGGCTCAGATGGAAGGATGGCTTGAGCCCAGGAAGTCAAAGCTGTAGTGAGCTGAGATCACACCACTGCTCTCCAGCATGGGTGACAGAGCAAGACCCTATCTCAAAAAATAATAAAATTAAATTAAACTAAAAAGTGTTGTTTATACCTCCTCGACAACTCCAACTGAGCCTTCTCCAGTTCTATCAACTGGAGGATTATGCTCTCCAACTGCAGTTGAGCAAGACTCCTCAAGTGCAACACCAAGGGAACAGCCCACTCTTCTTTTCAGTTTTGAAAAATAGCACAAGTATGTGTACAGTGAGAGATGTGTGCAGAAGTTGTACACATGAGTGAGCAGTTTCGTGTGTGTGTTTGAAACAGGGTCTCACTCTGGTTGCCCAGGCTGGAGTACAGTGGCATAATCTCAGCTCACCGCAGCCTCGACCTCCCAGGTTCGAGCCATCTTCCCACCCCTGCCCCACAAGTAGCTGGGACTACAGGAGCACACCACCACGCCCGGCTAAATTTTGTATTTTTTTGTAGAGATGGGGTCTCGCCATGTTGCCCAGGCTGATCTTGAACTCCAAGACAATGAATTTTTGAGCTTAGTGTAGTTTGATTTGAGTGGTCCGTTAGTTTGTCTTTCAAGCATAATTTAAAGTGGCTATTTAAGTGTTTCAATGATTGGGTTATTTAAATGGGAAACATAATATAATCACTTTTATTTGAAATTTCTCTAATAAGAGTTGTTGAGTTAAAAAAATGTCAGTTATTTATGGTTACTTGGGCATCATTCTCATTTTTGGATTAATACATAGGTATAGATAATGTATCTGTATAGATGTAACCATACATTGCAAAGGGACTTTCCGTCGTGATTAGGGTTAAGGACCTTGAGATGAGGAGATTATCTTGGATTACCTAGGCTAGCCCAATTTAATTACATGAGTTCTTTAAAGTAGAAAACAGAAAAAAGTAGGCCAGAGAGAGGCAATGTGAGAAGGACCTGATTTGCCTTGGTTGGCCTTGAAGATGAAGGAAAAGACCACAAATCAAGAAATGTGGGCAGCTGCTAGAAGTTGAAAAGGGGAAGGAAACAGATTGTTCCCTAGAGCCTTCAGAGAGGCACATAGCCATGTCAGCACCTTGATTTTAGCCTAGTGAGAACTATGTCAAAATTCTGACATACAAAGCTGAAAGATAATATATCTGTGTTGTTTTAAACCACTGGTTTGTGGTAATTCACACTTCAGAAAGAAAATTAATACAACTAGCAATCTCAGTAATGGCATTCCAAATATCTTCAGCTGTAAAATAGGAGGAACAAGTGGAAAATATAAAATATTTTAATGGTCCAAAAGAAGAAATCCTCTGCATCCTTGTCCTCTAAATCAGCCAGTTTTAAATTTCATATTCCCTTCTCCCTATATCTACAGATTCTTGGAAAAGGCAAAAGCTCTAGGGACAGAAAACAGATCAGTGGTTGCCAAAAGCTAGGGGTGAAGGAGAAAGTTTGCAACTACAAAGTGGAATTGTTCCAGGTGATAGAACCATTCTGTATCTTGACTGTGGTGGTAACTACACTGTTGTGTATGACTGTCAAAACTCATAGAATTACTTGGGGGTGTAATATCTACAGAAGGAAAAAAATCATTATCATAGCTATCATTAACTGAGCTCTTGCTTTTACCATGCACTGTACTAAGTACTACAACTCTTGTCACATTATATCCTCACATTAACTTCCTTGAATAAACTGAGCCTTTAAAAGTAAAGAAAATTACCCAACATGACTAGTAGAGATGGGCAGAACCAAGATTGGGATCCAAGTTCCTGTGACTCCAAAGCCTATACAGTTGACAATGACCATAACTTTGGTTAATCCAGTTTACCCCAGAGCTTTGTGTATTTCCTCTAGCCCTACCATTGCCATGAAGGTAGTAGGACAAGTGGCTCTAGGCCTGTCCTGTAGGACAAGCATGCATCTTAGATTTTCCAGAACTGTCTTGCTGATTTAAAATATTGTCTCTTTGTTTTCAAAAAGTCACCACAATGTCCTAGAAATTCAAGTGTTTCCTCAAAATGGTAAGCGAATAAACGTTGTAATAAAATACACAGAGTCCCTCAAAATCATTTGTCAAATCACATTTCCTTATTTGTGATTCAGATAATATGACCCAGATACCACTATGTCACTTAGTCCCTTAGACATGTCATGGTGATTTGATGTCTATTGTATCCAATAAATTCCACCCTACCTAGGGAGGCTAGTTTATGTAGCATAAAGTGAAGGGTAGGTTGAGCCATAATCCAGTTCATGTGATCAGTAGGGCACCTCAAACTGGATGGCAACTCTAGGTACACAGTTTAGGAGCTAGTTCCCCACATAGGACATTTCAGTGCACAGCCATTCAAGATGTATATTTAAAGCCACACAATTGTCATCCTAGAGACTCCCAAACAGCATAGCTGAGTCCTCAAGCTGCCAAGATCTGCTCTCCAATTACAGGTACTTATGCAGGGCCTGAGCAATCAAATTCCAGTCTCCTGGGCTGTGCTACTCATCTGTCTTAGTCTGACCCTGAACAAAATCGTGTCCATTACACACTGAGACATAATCGTGATCTGTGTATGTTCACAATACCTTTGCCCTGTTTAATACTACAGGATGAATGCAAACACCTCTAAAATATGAAAGAATTGGTTTGATCAATACATTACGCAACACCTTTTCAGTCAGTAAATTATTAATTAATAAGTGAAAGCTTTTCCTAATAAAAATGTGATATAAAAATATAATTTCCTATTTAAATCATAGTCCAAGACTCAAATATTGATTTCTTCTCTGGTAATTATAGGCCAAATGTTTAAATTGTAGTCTTATCTGTTAACTAAGTATTTTTTTCCCTCTTCATCAAAAACTACATCCATAGGAACCACCAAACTGAACATTTCTTACTCAGGATTCTCTTAAACATATGTCATTAATTTTTTTGGAGTGCGGTCTTTGTATCTCCTGTTTCCTCTGCCTGGAACACCCTTCCCCCGTCTCCTCGTGGCTTACTCCTTCACTTCCCACCAGACTTGGTTCAAAGATCACCATATCAATGGCCCATCACTGATCACGCAGTATAAAATCACATCCATCATCCTCCCCTTCCTGTACTCTGCGTTCCTCTCTCCTGCTTCATTTGTATCCCTCGCACTTATCTCCATCTGCCATTTGTAAATGTAACTCATTTGTTTTGTTTACTTGATGTCTGCTCTCACTGGAATACAAACTTAAGGAGATCAAAGATTTTTTTTAAAACTCTTTTATTTACTATTATATCGCTAGGGCCTAGAACAGTGCCTGGCACATAGTAGGAGATCACTAAATATGTGCTGGATGAATATTTAACAGATTGATGCAATTTATTTTATCAGTCACTTAATACAAAATTAATGGCAATTATCATATCCTGTGTCCGATCCCGCCTGGACAATATTCATTTGTTGGCAAATTTGTTATCTGTTGTTGGCAGGTGGCCATTCAGAGCTCAGGAGCTGCAAGGGTTTCAGGGGGAACTAACATTTCTTGGGTGCTCTTGAGCTATGGACAATCACTAAGTATTTCTCTGAAATTCTCAGCACAAACCAAGCAAGTATCAGGTGGAGGCAACATGATGGAAACACCACTGTCCTGGGCTCCAGGACTCTGTATCTCTGTGGTGTCAGCCCAGTCACTTAGCTTTCTGAGCCTCAATTGCCTCAACTGTAAAATGGAGGCCAGTACTTGCCCTCCTTCCCTTATCAGGCTGAAGCGTGGGTGAAATGAGAACTCTTTCCCCACTTCCCTATCACACACTGCTTACCCTACCCTCTGGGTCCTACTCTGTTGCGGAAGTCTGATCAACTCACCAGAGCTAATGGGTATTAATGGGTTAATGTATGCGGATTTTAAAAAACTTATTGGAGATTTTAGGGAGCTCTTGAACTTAGTCTGAAAGAACAATTTCAGATAAACTATGAAGGTAAGAATTTCAGCCAGAGTATGGAGCAGAGTATGGAAGTGGCAGTTCATTGTTTAGGGGGTGATGTTCCTTTTGGCATGCGCTAAATAGGACTTCAGACTGATCCAGGGAAAAATAGCTACAGGCTCTGGAGAATTATTGATTGGATTTTGCAATTCAGGAAATGTCCTGAGTACCTGCTATGTACCTGGTACTCGGTGAACTGGTGGCTCCAGCCAGTTACCTTACATCAGCTACATGTGCATGTTCTCTGATGTGCCACTTCCATCATTGTCTTGCTACAAAGTAGCAAAACACAAGGCACCTAGGAGAGGAACCCCTCCACCCCTCCTCAACAAACCCTCAGTGTTGTCTCTAGATCAGGGATGTGCAATCTTTTGACTTCCCTGGTCCACATTAGAAGAAGAAGAATGGTCTTGGCCCACACATAAAATATACTAACACTAATGATAGCTGATGAGCTAAAAAAAAAAAAAAAGGCAAAAAAATTTGATAATGTTTTAAGAAAGTTTAGAAGTTTGTGCTGGGCTGCATTCAAAGCCATCCTGCGCTGCATGCAGCCACACAAGCCTGTTCTAGATTGATAGCCATCCTGTCTCCAACCCCAAGGAATACTACTACTGTCCTTAAACATCTGAAAATACTTAGGTTAAAATTTACCTACTAGCTTCCACATTCCTGTCCTTTGTGTCATACCAGATTCCCCTTTCTTTTTGGCTATTTTTCTCCTTCCCTCATGTTTATATCTAGGTTGGCAGTTCACTTATACTGGGAGGAGTATGGTGTGGCGGTGGTGGGTGCAGTTAAACTCATTATACATTGTTAAACCGCATGTCTGTTAAAATCTCATAGAATCAGCTAGGCATAGTGGCACATACCTGTAGTCCTAGTTATTTGGGAGGCTGAGGCAGGAGGATCATTTGAGCCCAGGAGTTCAAGACTGTAGTGTGCTGTGATGGAGCCTGTGAATAGCCACTGCACTCCAGCCTGGGCAACATAGAAAGACCCTGCCTCTTTAAAAAATAAAAAAAAAAAAACACTCATAGACTGTGTGTGGTGTTTGGGTTTGGGGCTGGGCTTATTGCATTCTTGGCCAGTTCAGCCTGTGCTTCATAAGGAACATATCTGATGTGGTTCTGTGATGTGCATCTTTGTCCTTTATTAATCTTTCACAGAATAGTTAGGGCCAAAGTCTTCTAAGACTTCCCCTGAGAGAAAGGTTTAGGGGGAAACATGTATTATCTCCTCTCTGGGCCTCTAAGACTTTGAGTATGGGAAAAAAGAATTTTTTTAAAAAAAAATTTTTGAACCTCATCCTCCATCCAGACTTTCTGACTAGTACCAACAAAGTGTAATCTTGATACATAAAGTCTCAAAACCCAAGATTTTCATTCTTTCAACAAAAATTAATTGAAGTCTTCCTATGCACCTGAAGATAAAAGAGTGACTAAGACAGACATGGTACCCGCCCTCCGGGAACTTTCAGTGCAGGAGTCTGGCAATAAATAAAGAAAACAAACAAACAAACTTAAATTATGTTAAGTGCTGAGAAGGGGAAAAGCATGGGGCAGCGAAAAATAAATACAGGAGGAGCTCATTTAAAGTTGGGGAGAAGGAACAAGAAAAGGCCTCAGGGGAAGAGTAGGTGGAGTCACCTAGGTGAAGGGAACAGGTGTTAAGCTTCAGACTTAGAGTCTTGTTATGAAGGGCTCTAGGATGGGGGTGGGGGCCAGTGAGACTGAAGCCCTGGAAGTGGGGCAGAGGGGTAGAGTCCTGGCTGGACAGGGAGAGGTGGGATCAGGCAAGGATGTAGGCAGACTCCCCAAAGTTCCTCCCAAGGCAACTGATGTCCCCCCAGCACCTTTAGGGGATGGAGAGTATGGCGGGACACTGAGCTCTGCCCCAACCTGGTTTCTTTTGGGCAATGTTGATCTTTTCCCTGCAAATGAAGTTCCCATGTTGACTTATTAATTTGGTAAGGACAAAGAAGGAGTGCAGAATGATGGGAAATGCGCAAGAGGCATTTTTGGTGTATAAAGTTGAAGCATCACTTCAATTCCAGTCAAAACCAATTTAAACCTGCTTAGACAAAACAAACCAACAAAAAACCCTGCTGGCTCCAGGGAACTAGTGATCTGCCCTGTTGCCACTACCTATTAACTGAATTTCCCCCTTTCTGCACCCTTAGGCTCTTTCCACACTCCCAACAAATACCTTTTTTTTTTCTCCTCACTAACTCTATCTTATCTCTAAATGCCGTGTCATGTAAAAGTTGGTGGGCCCTGCTAAGGTCAGCCCTGAATACATGAAAATCCTTATTCCCCTTCCAGCTGACCTAGCTAAAGGATATCACCAGGTGAGAAGCAGAGGCCAAATTTAAGAAGGAGGAGATGCTCCCCTAGCTAAATCCTTCAGAGACCACCTCGGTGGCAGAAATGTAGGAGCGACTGCATAATGGCTCCACCATTGCCCACACCGTAATTTGAGCTTGGTAAGTGTTAACAATCCTTCTCCCTGAAGTTTTTCTCCAGAAAATATTTGTCAGGTTGCCTCACATGCCTTAGGCTGCTCAGGCTTCCACACAGTATATGGAAGAAGCAGATACTTCATAAGAACATTTATCAGTAGTTCCAAGCCAACTGACATGTGACCTTGACAGCAGTTCATGACAGATAACCTAGCATACAGCAAACACTTAAAAAGAGAGCCACATCCTGATAACGTCAACACGATCAACACATTGCTGCGTTTATGACTAACTCAATATCTCCCGCACATTAGGAAAAGAGTTCATCTGTTGCCAACGGGCAAAAGACTTTCTCCACAGTCCGCCTGGTATTTGGGCTTCCTCCTGAGCTATTGAAAAGAATAGCAACTTGTTTTTTGACTGCTTATCATGAGGCAGAGCCTGGGCTAACCATTTATTGAGTTTACTCATCTCTGTAGTCTCCACAGCAGTGTATGAGGTAGGTACTAGAGATGGGGAAAAATCTCTGTTTTAGAGATGGGGAAAAATAGACAAGAAGGTGGTATGAAATTTGGACAATTTATACCCCTAATAAGTGGTAGAGGTAGGAATCCAACTCAGGTAGTTTGACTCCAGATACCCCTTTAAACTATTTAGGATTGTCTATATTTGCTGGCACCACAGGGGACCTGTCAGGTATCATGGTTTCTTATAGTCCCCTGATCAGGGTAAAATTATAGCTAAACTGGAGAATAAGTTCTAGTGTTCTTTAGCATTGTAGAGTGATTATCATTAATAATTTATTCTATATTTTCAAATAGAAGATACAATTTTGTACATTCCCAGTTCAAAAAAATGATAAAGGTGAGAGGCGACAGATATGCTAATTATCCTGATTTGATCATTACACGTTGTATACATATATAGAACTATTGCGCTGTATCCCGTAAGTATGTACAATTATTATGTGTCAATCACATTTTTTGGAAAAGAAAGTAAATGGAAACCACTGGAGACTAGATGTGATCTGGAGGCCAGGGGATGTGGAGAGAGTGGTTTCTGTGCTCCCCTCATTGTGGGAGTAAAATCGCCATGCACACTTCTCCATACTCATTCATGAATGTGTCTCTTTAGGATTTATTATACCTGCCCAGGTTTTGGATGAAAAGATTGTGCTAAATATGAAAACAAGGACTTTTAAAAAAAATCAGACAGTTTGGTTTTACATAGCTAATGAATTGTGTGGAAAGGAAGTGTGTGTGTGTGTGCACGTGCACACTGTAAAGGTGTTTACTTCCATTAGTGAGTATGGAACAAAAGCATAGGCTGCCAACAAACTTCCCAGTGAGCTGTGATCATGCCACTGCACTCCAGCCTAGGCAACAGGGGTAGATCCCGTCTCAAAAAAAAATTAGTAAGAAGAGGGTCACAAATATTTGCTTCACTCTTTTACTCCACATTCTGCTCTCTATAAAATCACACACAAAGGGATGAACATTGCAGTGATTTTCTAGTTACTGAGTTTTACCAGTATTGACTTTAATTTCTGTCTTCTTAGATCTCTCAGCTGGGTTATTGTGTTATTCAACATTCCACGCATATACCAAGTTTACTGTCTGAAAAGTCTTGAGCTTTTCAAGCTGCTGCAAAGTTAACTAGGAACTTATCAGACCATTTGTAATTACTCTTAAGATTGCTTTAGAAAAAAGCAACCTATTATATAACCCTTCTCCTGTTTGTGCTCTGGTTGGCCCAGAGCTAAGTGAGACCGGAACACAGATGGGGGTCAGAATAGCCTGTTCCAAGTGGGCTCAGACGTACCTGATGAGGAAAGAAGAGTTAAAGAACAATCATTCTTCTACCATCAGCGCCATCTGGGGCATGTGAGAAATTGAGAAAAGGGAAGGGGATTCACAATTTATGGGCACCTTCCACAGTCCAGGCACTGTGCTAGGAGCTTTCACAAATATTTTACAGTCTAATTGTTTCCATTTTATAGTTGATAGCTAACATTATCAGGCACAATGTGCTATGTGATTTACAAGTATTAATTCATTTAAGAGTCACAACTGCGTAAAGCAGATTCTATTTATTATCCCCTCTTTAATACATGAAGAAACTGGGTCATAGAGAGGTTAAGAATAATTTGTCCAAGGTCATGCAGCTGGTATGTGGCAGAATCAAGATTTAAGCCCAACTCCACAAACACTGACCTCTACCTCTGCACCATACAACCTCTCAGGAGGAGGAAAATGAGACTCAGAGAAGTTTGTCTGGTCCCAAGTCACACAACTAGAGTGCACAGAGCCAGGGCTCAGAGCCTTGCTTTGTCTGACATCAAAATTCTTGCTTTCAACCAGGTGCAGTAGCTCACACCTATAATCCCAGCACTTTGAGAGACCAAGGCAGGAGGATTGCTTGAGCCCTGGAGTTTGAGGTCAGTCTGTGCAACAGAGGGAGATATTGTCTCTACAAAAAAATTTTTAAAATTAGCTGGGAGTTGTGGTGTGCAGCTGTGTGTGGTCCCATCTACTCAGGAGGCTGAGGCGGGAAGATTGCTTGAGCTGGAGAGCTCAAGGCTACAGTGAACTGTGATCATGCCATTGCACTCCAGCCTAGGCAACAGGGGTAGATCCTGTCGCAAAAAAAAAAAAAAAAAAATAGTCTTGCTTCCCACTGTACTTCACTACTGCCTTCCTCTTGCAGTGGCTGAACTATTTCATCCTACCCTTTAGGAACAAATTCAGATAAATCTTTTCCTTTTCTGATTCTCTGTTTTCTCCTCTCTCCTTAATTCTCCCGTTCATTCTTTCCTGTCTCCATTTCTCTTCCTTTTCTCCTATCTTCTTTCTTTTCCTTGTTTCACTTCCTTCTTTTTCCCTCCCTTGCTCATGTCTCAAGTCGGCCAGTGACACCAGAGTGGGCATTGAGGGCTGAAAAGGTTAATGAGTTCTGGCACTCGTTAATTTAAGCAGAGTAACTGCCAATCTTGCCGGAAGCCCGTTAACAACTGAAACAGTGAATGCTTATCTCAACAAACACTGACATGATGAATTGGTCCAATTGTTGTGACAGGAGCATTTCGATTTTCATTGTGGTCAGCCTATTGACCAATTAGATCGGATCATTAAGTGCTCACTGGATTAATTGTTTAATAATTTGATCAAGGGTTTGGTTATTGACGTAAATGTTCAGGTTCACCAAATTACATAACCTTACCCTTAGCTGGGTCCTAGAGAGGCCAGCAGACACAAAAGTATAGCCTGCCAAGAAACTTCCCAGTTTATTGACCTGGGGACAATATGGGTTTATAAGAGACCCCCCCATTTTTTCAAATAAAGGGATTAAGTCGTCAATGTTGTTGGGCATGGTGGCTCCTGCCTGTAATCCCAGTGCTTTGGGAGGTCGAGATGGGAGGATTGCTTGAGGCCATGAGTTGAGACCAGCCTGAGCAACACAGCGAGAGCCCATCTGTACGAAATAAAAAAAATTTAAAAATTAGCTGGGCATAGTGGTGCACGCTCATAGTCCCAGGAACTCTGGAGGCTGAGGTGGGAGGATCACTGGAGCCCAGGAGTTTGAGGCTGCAGTGACCCATGATTACACCACTTCACTCCAGGTTGGGTGACAGAGCAAGAACATGTCTCCAAAAACAACAACAACAAAAAGTCATCAATACCTCAACAACTCCTGAACATTCATTCATGTGTACAATTCTTTTGGTACATGATACCATCTATACATTTTCTATTCAAGTTCTAGCGCTGTCCAGGACTCTGACCCAGATCTTTTTCTTTTATGTGTCTGCCTATTCATTCCCTTTTCTCTTGCTGATGACTAAACTCTCAGCTGATGTTTCTAACAATCTTTCTGAAGCCTCCACTTGGCTATCCCTCAGGCATCCTAAATTCAACCGGCGTTCCTCAACCTTTCCCCATATAATTCTGTTAATGGTATTTTTCAGCCCCATAAGCTAAACTCTTTGATTCGTCCTTGAGTTCTCCTTCTCCTACACCCCATATTCAGTAGGTCTCCAAGTTCTGTTAGTTTATACCATAGAGATGACTTCCAAATACCTTCATTTCTCTATCCCTACTATGACTGCCTTAGTCTCTCATCTCTTATGAGATGATTGCCTCAGGCTTAAAACGAGTATCTGGGATAGAATATGTGTTTGCTTCCTTATTTGTTTTCCTTCACAATCTCTAAGTTACTTAAAGGCAAGAACTATGTCTTATTTATATTATTTATCTAATTCCTAGCAGAATGGAGATGCGCTCACCTCACTTTAGTCCACTATTTGTATTGCTGCAGAGCTTCGCTTTCCACAAATCAGTCATCCCTTTATTTCCATCAGTTTCCTATTACTTACAGAAGAAAGGTTAACCACATTGCCATGGCATACAAGGCCCTTCACAGTGTGGTCACAACTTAATTATCTCCCTCCTTATTTCCCACCATTCTTCTCGGATATGGTTTGGATCTGTGTCTCCACCCAAATTTCAGGTCCAATTGTAAACCCTAGTGTTGGAGTTGGAGTATGGTGGGAGGTAATTGGACCATGTGGGTGGATCCTTCATGAATGGCTTAGCACCATCCTCTTTGTTCTGTTCTTGTGACAGAGTTCTAGCGAGATCTGGTTGTTTAAAAGTGTGCTGCATTTCCCCCGTCGCTCTCGCTCTTGCTCCCACTCCTGCCATGTCAGCTGCCTTCTCCCCTTTGCCTTCTGTCATGATTGTAAGTTTCCTGAGGCCTCCACAGAAGCCAAGCAGATGCCGGCATCATACTTCCTGTACAGCCTGCAGAACCATGAGCCAATTTAACCTTCCTTCCTTTCTTTCCTTCCTTCCTTCCTTCCTTCCTTCCTTCCTTCCTTCCTTCCTTTCTTTCTTTCTTTCTTTTTTTTTTTCTTTCTTTCTTTTTTTTTTTTCTTTCTTTCTTTCTTTCTTTCTTTCTTTCTTTCTTTTTCTTTTTTTCTTCCTTTCTTCCTTCCTTCCTTTCTTCCTTCCTTTCTTTCTTTCTTTCTTTTTAAATGAATTACCCAGTCTCAGGTATTTCTCTATAGCAATGTGAAAACAGCCTAATACTTTATCTTCCTAACTCTCCAACTGAAGCCATATGTTCCATTTCTCTGAAGAGGCCATGCTCTATGTGTCCCCATGACTTTACACATGCTGCGGCACCTGCCAGGAATCACCTCCTTGTGCACTGACCCCAACACTGCCTGGAAAATGATGGCTTACCTTTTGAAAACCAGCCCAGTGTCTTTGCCTCTGGGGCTCCTCACAGACACCTTCCAGACAGTTCCTTCCTCTGCAACCATCCACCACCTTGATTCTTATCTCCATATTTAATGTTGTTCTGGAAGGATTTATTTACTTGCATCACTGTCTGCATTCAATTCCTACGGCTGCTGTAATAAATTACTGGAGTCTGGGTGAGTTAAAAGAACAGGAACTTATTCTCTTGCAGTCCTGGAGGCCAGAAGTCTGAAATCAATATTAGTGTGTTAAAATCAAGGTATCAACAGGGCCATACTCCCTCCAGAGTCCAGAAACTCAAGGGTAGAAATAGTTCCTTGTCTCTTTTAGCCTTTGGTGGCTGCTGGCATTCCTTGACTTGTGGCTGCATCAGTCTAATCTCCGTCTCCATCTTCACATGATCTTCTCTCTCTCTCTCTCTCTCTCTCTCTCCTGTGTGTGTGTGTGTGTGTGTGTATGTGTGTGTAAAATCTCCTTTCATCTCCTTCTTATAAGGATTGGCATTTAGGGCCCACCTGGATAATCAGGGATAATCTCTCCATCTCAAGATCTTCAATCATATCTGCAAAGACCCATTTTCCATATATGGTAACATTTACAGGTTCTAGGGAGGATTAGGGTCTGATATTTTGCCCACCATTCAGTCCACTACACTGTCCCAATAAACTGCGACCTCCTAAAGGGCAGGGACAGGGTTCTGCTCATAATTTTATTCCCAGCATTTAGGACTAATAGGGATTCAACAAATGTTTAATGAAGAGTTGGAGAACAAATAAACTAAACACCCTTATTTTGCAGGTATTGACTATGAATTTGTTCAATAGTCATTTATTGATCATTTTTTTAATGTACCAGACACTGTCCTAGGCATAGAACATACAGTAACAACATAAAACACACATAGCTCTGCCTTCAGGGAGCCTACATTCTAGTGGGGAAACCAGACATTTAAAAGGAGCACACACAAACAAATATATAAGTATATGATATAATAAGGGTTAGGAAATAAAAGTGCAAAGATCAATGAGAGAGAATAAAGGTATGGAAGTCAGCAAAAGCCTCTTCATGGAAGTAACTTTGTAAGCCAAGAGTTAAAGCATGCTTTATTACTAAGTGAAGAGTGGAAAGAAGTACATATTCCAGGCAGAGATCATTACTCCAGGCTGTAAGGCAATAAAGAGCTTGGTGAATCCAAGAAACAGAAAGAAGTCTGGAGAGGCTGGAGTATAATTTTTCTAAACTAGAAATGAAGAAGTGCTATCAGGGCAAATCATGCAGCCTTGGGATTATTACAGATTTTGAATTTTATTCTGGAAACATTCAGGATTTAAGACCAGTGAGTGACATGACATTATGAGATTTTGATTTTACATTATATCTCTGGCTGCTCATTTGAGTACTAATTGGAATGGTAAAGACAGGAAAGGGGAGATCTAGTGGAAGGTCAATACAGGAGTCCAGATAAGAGTTGATGGAGACTTGGACTGGAGTGGTAGCATTTAATATAGGGAAAAGTGCACATATGAGATATATTTGGGAAGTAGAATGGATAGGTTCCACATGCTAAATCAGAAATGCCTTTAAAAATATATTAAGTTCACATGTCCATCTGGTCTGGTCTGGGTAGAGAAAGTGCAAAAGTCAGTGGAGTAGATACCTATAGTTATTTGATTTTTGACAAGAGTATCAAGGCCATCCAATGGGGAAAGAATAGTATTTTCAACAAATGGTGCTGGGACAACTAGATATCCACAGGCAAGAGAATGAAGCTGGACCCCTACCTTACATCATATACAAACATTTACTGAAAATGTGTCAACTATCTGAAATTGAAGAGATAAAACCATAAAACTCTTGGGAGAAAACATAAAGGTAAATCTTTATAACCTTGGATTTGGCAATGGATTCTTAAAAATAGAAGGCATAAACAGCAAAAAATTTAGATAAGTTGGACTTCGTCAAGATTAAAAATTTCTGTGTATCAAAGGATACCATTAATAAGTTAAAAGGGAACCCACACAATGGGAGAAAGCTTATCTGGTAAGGACTTAGTATACAAAATATATAAAGAACTATCATAATTCAATAACAAAAGGCAACTCAGTTTTTTAAAAAAGGATAAATGACTCGAATAGATATTTCTCCAAAGAGGATATACAAATGGCCGAAAAAGCATATGAAAAGAAAAGATTAACAACATCATTAGTCATTAGGGAAAGGTAAATCAAAACCACAATGACATAACACTTCATACCCACTAGAATGGCTGTAATAAAAAAAAATGGAAAATAACAGGTGCTGATGAGGATATGGAGAAATTACAATTCTTGTGCATTGTAAAATTGTCCAGCTACTATACAATGTAAATGGTCCAGCTACTATATAAAACAATTTGGCAGTTCCTGAAAAGGCTAAACATAGAATTACCATATAACCCTGTATGATTCAAGGTGACGCATTACCCATGGTTAAATTCTATCCAATGAGAAGGAGGAAAATGGTGAAAAGAGGGCAATCATGGATCTAGCTAAAAATTCTACTGGAAGCAATAGAAGTCCCTACCTAGGTTCTCATGAGGAAAATCTAACCTGGTAGTGGAGATTACTGAGAATAGCAGAGCCAAGACATTTCTCAAAGAAATGAAGCCAGACCAAGCCTTCCCTGAAGCCCACCTCTGAACTTTTCAGTTGCCTGAGACTTAACACTTTCTTTATTTTTAAACCTATTTGAGCCGGGTGTGGTGGCTCACGCCTGTAATCCCAGGACTTTGGGAGGACGAGGTGGGTGGATCACCTGAGGTTGGGAGTTCGAGACCAGCCTGACCAACATGGAGAAACCCCATCTCTACTAAAAATACAAAATTAGCTGGGCGTGGTGGGACATGCCTGTAATCCCAGCTACTCAGGAGGCTGAGGCAGGAGAATCACTTGAACCCGAGAGGTGGAGGCTGCAGTGAGCCAAGATCATGCCACTGTACTCCAGCCTGGGCAACAAGAGTGAAACTCTGTCTCAAAAAAACACAAACAAACAAAAAAAATCTATTTGATTTGCAGTTTCAGTTATTTGCAACTGAAACTATCTGCTTCAGTAAATGTGTAGTACTTTTCAATCAAAACATCTTACAGGGTCTTACCAGTTTATATGCAGTACAGGGACAACATCATAAATTATTTAAAGTCAACCACCCAGAACATTTGGGGGAAAAAACAGTCACTGTGTAGTTTTAATACTGATTCACACTCCTCATTAGCTAAAAATTCAACCATAATTTTTTTGCGAAGTCTTGAATACCATGGATTAATGAGTCCAACTTCTTTACTGTACAAGTTGTAAGGCTACAATAGAAGGTAGTATCATTCAACACAAAACTAAGAATATCTTATTGGGGCTAATATGGGGTCTTCATGACTCATGGACTCTGGCTCCTTCCATCTTGTTCTATATCCCCTTAGAGTGGTTACGTGTGTGCATATGATCTCAAATAGCTCACCACCACATCTGAAGTCTCGTCAGCAGGAAAAGTGAAAGGAAGATCATTCCAAGGCCCTCTGAGGAGTATGTATAAATTTTTATGGAGAGAAATCATCTATCAATAATCCTTTAGGTTTTACCAAAAAAAGAACATAAATAAGGGTTATCATTTACATAATTTATTTGAAATTTTAAAACAACGTTTTATTCCCAAAGCAGTAAAATAAAACAAAACACCAAATTATCATAGGATTTAGGAAAATGTTGAGGTAAAGGTACATTTTAGGTCATCAATCAATGTTGAATGGATGGATGATAAAAGACCGATCACAGCAAACTTGCTAAGAAAATAGCATCAAAAGAGATGCTTATTTCTGTTACATAAACCAGAGATCTTGAGTTGGTACCCCCAAACTCACAATAGATATGAGAATGTTCAATTCATATTTTCTGCTGTCAAAAATTTTACTCTTACAGTCTCAGAGAAAAAGTGTCTAAAAACTTGAATATAAGGAAATGAGTTTTTTCAAACAAACAGGAAAGACAAAAGGGAATATTTGCCATCAGGAAAGGGTTACCAAAGTGGTCTTAGCCTTCACAGCTGAGCCCGGTATCACTTAGCATCTTAATAATATGCTCTGGAAGACACACAGTATAGTCAGACCTTTGTATGTGACAACGTAGTGTTGGAAAATGAAAGGACAAGCCAATAGGACTGACCCTGTTTTGAAGACTTTTAAGGGCTCGATAAATATGCAAAGAGGTGGAATATGAAATTTGGAGTTGAATACTAATTCAAGTAAAATGTATAAGAGAATGAATTTTTGAGCTTACAGCTGTGTGTCTAGAAAGGGGTATAGAATTCACAACGGTCTGTCCTCTGACTTTGTCTGCCTTTCCTTGCTGGATTAGATTGGATCAGCAGGATGTCAAAGTAAAATATTTTTAATGTTACAGAACAAAAGAGAAAAGCCATTGGGAATTCTGTTTTCTATTTTTTAAAACAGGGCAATGTAGTACTGACTGCAAATACATCAAAGTCAATTATTAATTAGTATTAATTAATATGGTCAAGAAAAATTTCTTTTCAATAAAGGAAGTTATTTTTCCTTCCTCTTCATACCCTACTGTCCATAATGTATGTGTTCCTCCCTCTCTGTTTTTTTGTTTGTTTGTTTGTTTGTTTTGTTTTGTTTGAGACGGAGTCTCACTCTGTCGCCCAGGCCTTCGTGCAGTGGCGCGACGTCAGCTCACTGCAACTTCCGCCTCCCAGGTTCAAGCAATTTTCCTGCCTCAGCCTCCTGAGTAGCTGGGACTAGGAGCGCCCGCCGCCAAGCCCGGCTAATTTTTGTATTTTTTAGTAGAGACAGGGTTTCACCATATTGGCCCAACTGGTCTCGATTTCCTGACCTCGTGATCGCCCACCTTGGCCTCCCAAGGTGCTGGGATTACAGGCATAAGCCACTGCACCTGGCCTCTCTCTGTTTTTAAAATTTTGATTATCCGACAAAGAATACATTAAAGTTGGCAACATTTGCATGTTCAATCTCTTCATAATGAATTAAACAGACTTTCAATGATTATAAATAGTAACACTAGGACAAGAAGTACTTAAACTTACAGTGGGTTGCATTAATCAAAGAGGTATAATAATTAATATATACTATTATAATTATAAATAATTAATAAATTAAAATATTGTGATTTTCTCATAGGAACAATGCTGCAATAACAGGGTTATGTTTGTAACCAAATGTCTGATGCCATACATTTTTTAAATGACTGCATTATCATATTTAATCAATTCTAAATTATATGCCACACAGTAATACACTTTTTAATGTGTATGTAAACCAATGACCAATTCAGTTCCATAACCAAGTGTAAGAATTACATTTATTTAAGGGAGCCTATGGAGAATTTTGGTGGCAGGAGCAGTGCTGATCTGTAAGAACAGTTGATCATCCCAAGAAATACTGTATCTGGGACTCAGAAAGCGGAGCAGTTCCTAGGAAATGGTCTACATACAGAAGAAACCGGGGCTCTGAAGGTTCAGGACCAGTGGAGGCAAGGTAGGCCCCAGTCCATTCTTACACACTTCAGTTGGGAGAACCTGAGGGTGGTCTATGAGCAGAGAGGGGAGAGTCTGAGGACTTAAATATTGAATGCCTAGCAGGGCCAGGTAGTATCTCCTTTTACCCAAGCTTTGGTTGGCCCTGGGGATCTCCTACACAAAGCTTATCTGTTTTGCTCATTTTAGTTGTTCTTTGTTTCTAGTTCCTCTGTTCAGCAATAGGAATAGTAGCATTTAATCTGTCCTGTGAGCACATCTAGAGAATGGCATTTTTGCCTCACATTTACCAAAACCTTAAAAAAAAAAAAAAAAAGAAAAAAAAAAGATCAGTGCTATTGAAACAGGTACACAAGGCGAACAATTACAGTTTTTCTTCTCATCTAAGCCTACTAACACTACCAAAATTTCTATCTTAAATAATTCTTGGTTAGCTTTTTTGTTAACAAGTAAAATTGGCATGATAGAAGGGAACTTTCCATTTTACCCTGAAAAAAAGATTTTTTTTTTTACAATGATCTTATGTAACTTTTGCACCAAAAAAAAAAAAAAGTTTTCTATTTTAAAAATGAGCATGGGAAAGACTGTAAAGAAATGGATTGACTTGAATCAAATTAAGGAAAAGTGAAAAATAAAATAAAATAGATACGGTAAAGCTGATTGATGCAAGATCTTGGGTATTGAGTACAGCAGTTGAGGCTTCCGCTGCTTACTGGTTACTTTCTACTCAAATTAGAGCAAAGAGAGTTTACAAAAGGATCTCAAGGATGAGAGTTAAGGGGTTTGACTGTGGGGAAAACTTGTTCCAGGGGTAGCCCCTAACTCTGCTAGTCCAGATCCATGGTAACAGCAACAACCATCTCTTCTCCTTCAGAAGAAATTCTCCAAGAGCCTCATCATCTCACCAGCTGTCATGATGCCCATCTTGTCAATCTGTGATTCCAGAGTAGGGCCATAGCACAAAAGGGAGTTAACAAAGGAATTCCATGGTGAAAACAGCATTTCAGAAAATTAACTTGATAGCAGCATGTAGTATGAACTAGAGGATATAGTAGCAATAGGAAAAAACCCTAGAGGGAAAGTAGAAAATAGTGTTTATTGGGCACACATTCTATGCCACAAATTTGATTTTCTTACATAATTTAATCCTAAAATAACCTCTCTTCACTCTGTAGAAGTTATTATTCCTATTTTACATATGAGCAAATTAAAGGGTGATTAAATGGCTTACCCATGTTCTCACTGCAGATAAGTTCAGAATCAGGGCAGAGGCAGCCTTAATGGAGATGGAAGGATGAAGCTAAGAGATGCTGTGGAGGTGGAAGGGGATTTGGTGACTCCACAAGAAAGTTGAAAATGAAAGAGGAATCAAGGCTGATTTCAAACTCCTAAGCCATGGTGTTAAAAGAGTAATGCGAATGAAATTGGGCAAACCAGGAGATAAATTTGTAGGAAAGAAAGGAGTGGTTTTTAAAAAAATGTTAACAATAAAACTGTAAGTATTTTTTTAAAATTCAGCAATACAATATGATATATATTGAAAAGTAAAAATCTTCTTCCTTTTCCCATTCCCACTCCCATATCTTAGTGACTATTTACTGCTTCTTGTGTATCCTTCCTTAAAAGTTACTTTTACACAAATAATGATCATACACTACCATTAATAGTGTATTTTTAAACTGGAGCTTTCCAGGTATGCCTCATTCTTTTTAAAAGCTGCATAATTTTTCACTGTACTCACTTATCCTTAACCAATTCGGTACTCACTTATACTTAACCAATTCTGTATTGATAAGTATTTTGGCTGTGTTTAGTAAGATTGTTTATGGTGTTGTTTTTGCCACTATTACTGCTTGCAACTACAAAATATTGCTGCAATGCAAATTCTTGTATGAAATTTTTTTCTTTTTTTAATTTTAATTTTTATTTTTGAGATGGTCCCTCCTTATGTTGCCAGGTTGGAGTGCAGTGGCTATTCAGTCACAATTATAGTGCCCTACAGCCTCAAACTCCTGGGTTCCAGCAATCCTCCCTTCTCAGCTTCCTAAGTACTGGGACTTTATGTATGTGCTTCATTTTTAACTGACATATAGCAGTTTTACATATTGGTGGGTTACATAATAATAATGTAAAGTGATCAGATCAGGGTAATTAATATATCTATCATCTTGAACATTTATCATTTCTTTGTGTTGGGAACATTCAATATCCTCCTTCTAGTTGTTTGAAACTATATATTATTGTTAACTCTAGTCATTCTACAGTGGTATAGAACACAAGAACTTATTTATTCTATCTAGCTGTAATTTTGTGTCCTTTAGCAAATCTCTCCCTATACCCCTCTTCCTTCTACCTTTCACAGCCTCTAGTATCTCCTGTTGTACTTTTTACTTCTATGAGATCAACTGTTTTTTGACTTCTACGTATCAGTGAGAACATGCAGTGTTTTCCTTTCTGTTCCCGCCTTATTTCACTTAACATAATGACCTCTAGTCCCACCCATGTTCCTGTAAATGACAGGATTTCTTTTTATGGCTGAAAAATATTCAACTGTTTATGTAAACATTTTCTTTATGGCTCTTTATAGTTCATTCATCTGTTTTAGGCCACCTATGTTGATTTCATATCTTGGCTGTTCTGAACAGTGTTGCAACAAACTTGGGGGTGCAGATGGCTCTTTGATATACTGGTTTCCTTTCCTTTAAATAAACGCCCAATAGTGGGACTGCTGGATTGTTAGGTAGTTCTCTTTGTAGTTTTTTCCAGAAGCTCCATACTGTTCTCCATAGTGGCTGTACTAATTTACGTTCCCATCAACAATGTATGTGTTATCATTTCTCTGCAACCTCACCAGGATTTATTTTTTGTCTTTTTGATAATGGTCATCCTAAATGGAGTGAGATTATACTTCACTGTGGTTTTGATTCTGATGATTAGTGATATTGAGCATTTTTTCATATATTTGTTGGCCATTTATATGTCTTCTTTTGAGAAATGCCCATTCAGATCATTTGACCATTTAAAAATCAGAATGTTTGGGTTTTTTGCTGTTGAGAAGTTTGAGCTCCTTGTATATTTGGGATATTAATCCCATGTTTGATGAATAGTTTGCAAATGTTTTCTCTCATTCTGTTGGTTGTCTTTTTACTCTGTTGATTATTTCCTTTGCTGTGCAGATGCTTTTTAGTTTTATATAATCCATTTGTTTATTTTTGCTTTTGTTGCCTGTGCTTTTGAGGTCTTATTCATAAAATCTTTTCCCAAACCAATATCCTCAGGCATGTCCCCTGTATTTTCTCCTAGTATTTTTTATGGCTTTGGGTCTTACGTTTAGGTATTTGATCCCTTTTTAGTTGATTTTTGTGTATGATGAGAGATGTGGGCCTGGTTTCGTTCTTCTGCATATGAATATCCAGTTTTCCTAGCATCATTTATTGAAGAGACTGTCCTTTCCTCCAATGAGTGTTCTTGGTGCCTTTATCAAAAATCAGTTGGCTGTATGGATTCACTTATAGGTTCTCTACTCTGTTCCGTGGGACTATGTGTCTGTTTTTATGCCAGTACCGTGCTGTTTTGGTTACTATAGGTCTGTAGTATATTTTGAAGTCTAGTAGTGTGATGCCCTCAGATTTGCTCTTTTTTTCCTCAGGGTTTCTTTGGCTGTTTGGGATCTTTTGGGGTTCTATACAAATTTTAAGATTTCTTTTTCTATTTCTGTGAAGAATGTCATTGATATTTTCATCAGGATTGCACTGAATCTGTCAATTTATTTGGGTAGTATTGTATGCAATTTTAAAACATATTTATGAACATGTATTTCTCTCTTTTTTTTTTTTTTTTTTTTTTTTTTTTTGAGACAAAATCTCATTCACACTGTCCCCCGGGCTGGAGTGCAATGGTGTGATCTCAGTTTACTGCAACCTCCGCCTCACGGGTTCACATGATTCTCCTGCCTCAGTCTCCCAAATAGGTGGGATTACAGATGCACACCACCACACCCGGCTAATTTTTTGTATTTTTAGTAGAGACAGGGTTTCACTATATTGACCAGACTGGTCTCGAACTCCTGATCTCGTGATCTGCCCTCCTCAGTTTCCCAAAGTGCTGGGATTATAGGCAGGAGCCACTGTGCCCAGCCTATGAACATGTATTTCTAAGAGAAATTCATTGAAATGGCAGAGCTGGCTGGGTGCAGTGGTTCATGCCTGTAATCCCAGCACTTTGGGAGGCCGAGGCGGGCGGATCCCCAAGGTCAGGAGTTGGAGACTAGCAGCATGGCCAACATAGTGAAACCTCGTCTCTACTAAAAATACAAAAATTAGCCAGGTGTGGTGGCAGGTGCCTGTAGTCCCAGCTACTTGGGAGGTTGAGGCAGGAGAATTGTTTAAACCTGGGAGGTGGAGGTTGTAGTGAGCCAAGATTGCACCACTGCACTTCAGCCTGGGCAACAAGAGTGAAACTCCATCTGAAAAAAAAAAAAAAAAAAGAAAAGAAAAAGGAAAAAGAAAAGAAATGGAAGAGCTAGGTCAAATAATTTCTTTTAAATTTTAATAAATGTCTTTTAAATGTTGATAAATACTACCAAATAAACATACTAACAAACAGTCGTACCTACAGAACACAGGAGGGCCTGATTCTCCACACTTTTATTAGAATATATATATGTGTGTGTGTGTGTGTATATATATATATGTGTGTGTGTGTGTGTGTGTGTGTGTGTATAATTTTTTTTTGGAAATGGAGTCTCATTGTGTCACCTAGGCTGGAGTGCAGTGTTGTGATTTCAGCTCGCTGCAACTTCTGCCTCATAGATTCAAGTGATTCTCTTGTCTTAGCCTCCCAAGTAGCTGGGATTACAGGCGCCTGCCACCACACTCGGCTAATTTTTGTATTTTTAGTACAGACGGAGTTTCGCCATGTTGACCAGGCTGGTCTTGAACTTCTGACCTCAGGTGATCTTCCCGCCTTGGCCTCCCAAAGTGCTGGGATTATAGGTGTGAGCCACAGCGTCCAGCCAGACTGTGTATTTTCAAACTAATTCATCTTACCAAACTGACACATGAATAATGTTACTATATGGTTTTAAGTTGCTGCATGAAATGTTTTTTGAGTTTGAGGAGCTGTAAGGTCACTTACAAAGAGCATTCTTGTAGGTAGCTAGAAGTATAGGATCTACATTTGAATGAACAAGGAGGAGTATAGATGTTGATTTTGGAATCATGCCCACGAAAAACTAAAGTGTTAGAAGAGTTAAAAGAGCAGAGGAACAAAACTAAACTCTGGGGATGAGAAGTGATGACAGAAAGAGGAAGATGAATAAGCAATAAGGAAACTATAAGGCCTAGGAAAATTCAGAGAAATTTAAGATTACGGAAGGCAAAGGAGGAGAGTCCAGGAAGTGAGACGTGTCACATGTTGCATCAAGAACCAGGAAAATAGCCAAAAAAGAAGTTATTTGCTTTGTCAGATAAATGAAAACAGGTTTATTCAGTTTTATTATCCATATGTTGGAACTCATGTAAGCCACATCAATGGTTGAAACCTTTACTATTTATTAGAAAATTCCACTATAACATGACTGATGAGAAACCCAGCCAACTCTTCAAATTTTTCCAGAGATGAAGTTGGCCCATTTCCAGAATGTTAAATAATGCTGGCAATAAAATGGAGAATAGTTTTGAAATGACCATTCTCACCATCCCATCCCAATGTACCCTGCACACCCATTGTTTTACTAGCAGTTGCACCTCTTAAATGAAGACTCTAGCAATGCAAGAGGCCTGAAAGGTTGAAGATAAAAGGTTATCGTGTTATATCTAAACGTATACAATTTAATCTTTATTCCAATACTGCTATAAGAAGTCTATTCACACTACTACACATAATAAAATGAACTGAAATAAGAAGCAATAAAAGAATCATGACTTATTCTTGGAATGAGAATCATGAACCCTAGGTAACTGATGTCAAGACTGTGCAAAGTGTACTTTTTGCCAGTGTCTTAGCATCGCCTCCTACTCCCTTCCTCAGCCACCCACACCCTCCATATATATCTGAAGATGACTTCAACTCTACTATGCCACTCTAATCCAAGCTCTTCCAATGGAAGAAGAATGCCTTATAATTGTATTCTACAGGGTTATTTCTTGTCTTCCTTTTGTACTCTCAAGACTCAGGTTTGACCAAGATAAAAGACATCAGAAAATATAATTTGTTTCTGACTGGTGATTACTCACTGATTTTACTTTTTGCTCTCTATTCTGAAATATGAGTTTTTATCTGATATCTCTGGACTCATCTGTGTGGTGGTGGTGGTGTTGCTGCTGCTGTTTTAGTTTTTTAAGAGACAGGGTCTTGCTACGATGCCCAGGCTGGAGTGAGGTGGCTATTCAAAGATGCAATTATAGCACACTACATCCTCAAACCCTCTGCGCTCAAGTGATCCTCCCGCCTCAGCCTTCCAAACAGTTGGGACTACAGGTACACACCACAGTGGCTGGCTCTGGACTCATCTTTACACTGAGAGGGATTAGTAGAAATTCATATTAAATTTAGGAATTATATATTTGGCGAGTTAGACTCCTTTTGGGGTCAATCCTTATGAAGTACATAATAATAACTGTCTTGGCTGGGTGCAGTGGTTCACACCTATAATCCCAGCACTCTGGGAAGCTGAGACAGGTGGATCACCTGAGATCAGGAGTTCGAGACCAGCCTGGCCAGCATGGCAAAACCTCATTTCTACTAAAAATACAAAAAAAGTTAGCTGGGCGTGATGCCAGTCACCTGTAATCCCAGCTACTCGAGAGGCTGAGGCAAGATAATCACTTGAACCCAGGAGTTGGAGGTTGCAGTGAGCCAAGATGGCTCCATTGCACTCCAGCCTGGGCGACAGAGCAGGACTCTGTCTCAAAACAAAAACAAACAAACAAACAAACAAAAGAACAACTGTCTCATTTCCAACTTCTCAGGGAAACAAAAGAGATGCTCTGAATGGACACACTGGGTCCTTGAAAATGAAGCCTGGAGTCATACTGATTTTTAAAAAATCAGTATGATTTGAAGTCAAGGCATAATAGTAAGTCTAGGGGAGGTGAAGTTTTGCTCCCTCCGTGACCAAGAGATTTGCCTCCTAGTGTAATTTCTGCCCATTTTGTCAATGATGTTTGGGGATGCACCTGCAGTCAAACACTGGTCAACTCAGGAGAAGGAAAAACAAGTTCATTATTTAAATGAGTCCACTAATTGTTACACACAAATTGTCATAATTGGCCAGTCAGTCTAGCCACAATATTAAGTCTCTTAACTTTACTCTGTAACTTTTCATATTTCTTCACATACACAAGTCTGATGAAAACTATGGGCACTTTCCCCTGAAAAATTCATATTTGCGTACCCACCCCACCCTCTGACACACAAACATGCACACACATGTCTTTTGTAGAGCTTTAATAGATTCCCTGAATTCTAACCACATATCCCTGGGGGTGCCCAGATAGGCACTTCTGTTACCTTTAAATGAGTTTGAGTCAGGAAAATTTTATCCAGAGATTCTTCTAGTAGAATTCAGCACAGCCAAGAGGCCATGCCTTTCAGGCTATAGAGTAGGGTGATACCACACTACTAAATATAAAAATATCCCTCTCAAAAGTGATATGAGTAATGTGCTATCACATCTGGAACAACCCTGTTGGCTTGGGAGAACATGGATGGACCTCCAAAATCCCCTTTTTTAAACAAGTGCTTCTTAAATTGAGTACACATGCAGGCCAGTCACAGTGGCTCATGCCTGTAATCCCAGCACTTTGGGAGGCCCGGGCAGGCAGATTACCTGAGGTCAGGAGTTCAAGACCAGCCTGGTCAACACGGCAATATCCTATCTCTACTAAAAATATGAAAATTAGCCCAGGAGCAGTGGCTTACACCTGTAATCCCATTACTTTGGGAGGCCGAGGCAGGAGGACCAGGATCATCTGAGGTCAGGAGTTCGAGACCAGCCTGACCAACATGGTGAAACCCTGTCTCTACTGAAAATACAAAAAATTATCCAGGCATGGTGGCACATGCCTGTAATCCTAGCTACTTGGGGATGCTGAAGCAGTCGAATTGCTTGAACCATGCAGGCAGAGGTTGCAGTGAGCCGAGATCATGCCACTGCACTCCAGCCTGAGTGACAGAGCAAGACTCAGTCTCAAAAAAAAAAAAAAAAAAGAAAAAATTAAGTACACTTCCTTCCACCATAAATGAAGAACAGAATGAAACAGGATTTTTACCTCAATCCTAATTTGTAAATGGGGTCGCATTAAGATTTCAGTATAAAATTTGAAACTGTTTTTTCTTTTAAAAGAAAGAATGGTGATTCTAGTCTATCATATTTATGCTTTAAATTAATATGCTTGCTTACTTGTTTATTGACTCAACAACCTCATTGAGCACTGGCTACTTGCCCAGCACTGTGCTAGGCACGTGGGACAGAAAGATAAATAAATACACACAGTCTATCTCCAAGAAGTGGGAGAATGGTGAGAAACCAAGAGCAGTATTTAATGCAAGGCATAATGTCAATTACAGTGATAAAGTGTGACAAGCTAGAAAAAGAACTGTTTTCTAGGATATAGAGGTAAGTCAATACATTTGTTGCATTAAGCCTTAAATATTAAATTATTAAGTGTGCTTCTAAGTTATAATCATACAATGGCTTTAAATATAGTTTAGTAACATATACTACTTTAACTCCATGAAACTTGGGCTAAACTTTTAAAGGATATTCCTTATTTTGGTGTTTGAGGAAAAGTTTTTGCTGTTTTTTTTTTTTGTTTGTTCGTTTGTTTTTTAAGAAATAAAATGAACACTGACCATAATGGCTAAAACTGAAAAGACTGATAGTGCTAAATGGTGACAAGGATAGGAGCAACTGGAACTCTCATATGTTGAGTGTAGGAATTTAAATCGGTAAAACCACTTTTTGAAAATTATTTGGCATTTTCATATAAAGTTGAATATATTTCTTTTCCATGACTCAGCAATCCTCCCAGGACCCAAGAGAAATAAAAATATGTTTACAAAAGACTTTTATAAGAAAGTTTATAACAGCTCCAAATTGGAAACAATCCAAATGTTCATTAACAAGAGATTGTATAAACAGAGTTTGTCATATTCATACTAATGGAATACTATTCAACAATAAAAAGAATGGACAACTCATACACATAACAATATAGATGAACCTCAAAAGTATTGTGCTGTGAGATAGCAGCCAGGCACAGAAGAGAACGTACTGTGTGTCCCATTTGTATGAAGTTTTAGAACAGGCCAAACAAATGAAAGATGACAGAAATCAGAACAGAAGTTGCCTCTGTGAGTTGGCTGTGATGAACTGAGAAGAAACATGAAGGAATTTTCAGAGAGAGGAACATTCTCCACGTTGGGAGGGTGAGTGTTACATGATGTGGTAGGCAGAATAATGGCTCCCAAAGATGCCTACATCCTAATACTCCAAACCTGAGACTATGCTATCTTATATGGCAAAAAGGACTTTGCAGATGTGATAAAAGTTAAGGACTTTGCCGGGCGCAGTGACTCACACCTGTAATCCTAGCACTTTGGGAGGCGGAGTTGGGGTGGATCACAAGGTCAGGAGTTCGAGACCAGCCTGGCCAATATGGTGAAACTCTGTCTCTACTAAAAATACAAAAGTTAGTCAGGCATGGTGGTGCAAGCCTGTAGTCCCAGCTACTCGGGAGGCTGAGGCAGAAGAATTGCTTGAATCCGGGAGGCAGAGTTGCAGTGAGCTGAGATCGTGCCACTGCACTGCAGCCTGGGCAACAGAGTGAGACTCTGTCTAAAAAAAAAGAAAAAAAAAAGAAAAAAATAGTTAAGGAGTTTGAGAATGGGAGATTATCTGCATGGGTCTAATCTAACCATATGAGCCCTTAAAAGTAGAGACTTTTCCCTGTCTGTGGGCAGAGATAATGGTATCAGACAAAAAGGGCAGAAAGATATAATATTGCTGGTGTTGAAGATGCAGGAAGGGGTCATGAGTCAAGGAATGTGGGTGGTCTCTAGAAATGAGAAGAGACCAGCAAATAGATGCTCCTTCAGAACCCCCAGAAAGGAACACAGCCCTGTCAACACCTTGATTTTAGTCCAGTGAGATTCATGTCAAGCTTCTGACCTACAGAAGTGTAAGATAATAAATTTGTGTTGTTTTAAGTTATTACATTTGTGAAGATTTGTTACAGGATCGATAGAGAACTAACACACATAGGTATATGCATTTGTCAAAACTTATCAAAAGGTACATTCAAGATCTATATATATCGCTGCATGTAAATTATACCTTGTTATGGATTGAACTGTGTTCCCCAAAAAGATACGATGAAGTTCTAATCTCCAGTACCTCAGAAAGCCTTCATTTGGAAATAGGGTCATTGCAGATATAATTAGTAAAGACGAGGTTATACTAGATAGTGGGATAGGCCCTTAACCCAAAATGACTAATGTCCTTATAAGAAGGGGAAAGACAAAGATATACCATGAGAATGCCATGCAGTGACAGGGGCAGAGACTCAAGTGACGCAGCTGCAAGATGAGGAATGCTAAGAAGTGATCACCAGGAACTAGAAAGAGCCAAGCAGGGATACCACTCAGTGTCTGCTGGGGGCATGGCCTTGCGGACACCTTGATTTTGGAGTTCTAGTCTCTGAAACTATAGAATAAATGTCTATTGTTTGAAGTCACCCAGTTTGTGACACTTTGTTATGGCAACCCTAGGAAATTAATATATATCTCAAAAGTTTGTTTAAATCTGGAGTAACAAAAAGAAATAAAATAGTACAGATACAGTTGAAGCCCCTTTCATAGTCCTCCCAGTAAACTTCTTCCCTCTCTCCATGGAAGTAACCAGTATCCTTAATTTCTTATCTATCATTCCATTGCTTATTTTTATACATTTACTATATATCTATGAATCAAGCATTTTTGCATGTTTTTATTTTTTCATTTATTGGAATAAAAATAGAAACTCCTCATTTCTTTCTTTTTTTTTGGTAAGTGTGTGGGTACAATGATTTGATATGCATACACATTATGAAATGACTACCACAGTGAAGCTAATGAACACCTCTATCACCTCACAGTTACCTTTTCTGTGTACATGTATGGTGAGAACACTTACGGGCTACTGTCTCAGCAAATTTCAAGTATACAATACAGTATAATTAACTGCAGTCACTGTGCTATACAACAGATCACAACAATTCATTCATCTTATAACTGAAGGTTTATATACCCAGCCTCTGGAAACCACCACTTTATTCTCTGGTTTTATGAATTCAACCTTTGTTTTGTTTTTGTTTTAATGTATTGGTTTGTTTTTATTTTGTTCTGTTTTTTTGAGACCAGGTCTCAGTCTGTCACCCAGGCTGGAGTGCAGTGGCATAATCTCAGCTTACTGCAACCTCCGTCTCCTGGGCTCAAGCCGTCCTCCCACCTCAGCCTCCTGAGTAGGGACGACAGGCATGTGCCACCACATCCAGCTAATTTTTTTAATGTTTTATAGAGATGGGGTCTCAAACTGGACCAGCCCAGGCTGGTCTTAAACTCCTGTGCTCAAGCAATCCACCCACCTTGGCCTCCCAAAGTGCTGGGATTACAGGTGTGAGCCACCACACCTGGCCTGTACTGTTATTTTTTAATAGAAACCACATCACTTCATTTGTTACAGCAAATAATACATGAGACATAATAATTCAAAAGGGCCCCAAAAAGCTTTCTCTTCCCACAAAATAACAGATTATTAAAATAAGCACCTCTACCACCCGAGCCTTTGGTTAATTTTTTCCTTTGATCCCTGTTCTCTCACCCACATCGGCATGCTGCTTCCAAAATGGAACTTTGCCTTCAACTGTTACACGAGCTAAGATGCTGGTCCATCAACTTGCCTTCATAATGTAATGGAGGTCCCTAACTTAGCTGAGGCACCTGGACAAGAATTTGATTTCACCTTCATTCTAAGGCCCATGACTGGTTTCTTTAGAAAGCTGCAGGTGGATGAGGTAGAAAGGACAGAGACATGAGGTGGAAACTAGAGAAGGATAAAGAGGATGACTCCCACGCACTATAGGACCACAGGCCTCTCAAGGCTGAAAACTCAAAGAGCAGTGTGACACCCACACAGCTGGGGAGAGTACATGCCTTCAGTTTCTCCTGTAACGTGGACCATGGGGCAAAAATCTGGATGGCAAATGTCACCATGATGAAGGAATACAGGGACCAGGAAAGGCATGAGGACAGGCAGACAGAAGCAACGACGGCCGTGTTCAAGGACAATGTGACAGATACAATGGCAGCATTGGTGCCACCATGAAAGAAGATGAGGTGGTCTAACAGCGTGAAGACTGACACGGCACAGATGGTGTCAGTGCTGACCGACTGTCAGGGTCTTCGACACTAGCAAACAGCCATAGACAAAAGTAATGAAGACTACAGGCTCTTCAAGTCAGCCCACCAGACATGCCCACTCTACTTCCACCCTTCAGCTCTATTCAAGATCAAATAAAACATATGCAGTCAGTGAAGAAGCCAGGCCAGTCCCACAAGGCCAGTAGGAGACCACAAACCCTTTGTCCATGTAACACCAGATAACCACAAAAACATAGACACCATGCAGCTGATGGATCACCACACTCAACTCAAATACCCCAGTCCAATATTGGTATTTCTGAGCATAGATGTTTTTCTGCAGTTCTTTCAGGTCCACATAGTTATCAAGGAAGGGCTGTCACTCACATAAGGCCTTCTGCCACTTGGCCTCCTTAGTGTTAGTTACAGGTTGGCATGATTTCTTTATGCACTGTCTACTGTCCTATTAATGGAGAGTAGATAGCAGATAAAGGGTATTAGGCTATTTGTAAGGTCAGTAGACTATCAACCAGACTATCTAGTGGATTGAGGATATTTCTTTTCTTTTTTTTTTTGCTGTTATAAATATTGCATATTTATACATTCTAGAAATATTCATTAACATGAGTCAATGTTTGTTAAGAATACATACTAGTGGAATTGCCAGATCTTAGAAGATATGTATCTTCAATTTGACAAGACAGTGACACGCTGCTATCAGAAATGACTGCCCCAATTTACAACTCACAACGATAGTATAAGCGTTCCTATTGCTCCACAGCCTCTGTGACACTTGGTATTTTCAGGCATTTCATTTTTACCATCTGATAAACAAAAGCAGATTTACTGTAAAGCAAATGAGGTTTAGGCTTCAGGACCTTTCATTTGCATGGGCCCCTTCAAAGGCCCTGTAGTTAAATTTATATGGGAAATTTTGTAACCTTTTTCTTAAAACGAGATCCACAAATTGCATAATCTTCATGCTCTGCTGAAGCTAGTTACAGCCCTGCTAATGATGGATGCAAAATGTATATGGTTGTACTTACTTTTCCCTGATTACTAGTGAACTTGAACATATTTTCATATGTTAATTGGCACTTCAAGTTTTCTGTGAATTTTGCCTTTTGTTTATTGATTTGTAGGAGTTCTTGATATCTTCTGGATATTAATCTTTTTTAAGACTTAACTGGGCAAATACTTTGTTCAGTGTAGAGCTTGTCTTCACTTTTGTTGTAGTGTCTTCCATGTTTTAATTTTAATAAAGTTGGATTTATTAATCATTTCCATTATGATATGCACATTTATGTGACTTGAAGAAATACTTTTATTCCAGGGTTATAACAGCATACTTTTTCTTCTAAAAGTTTAAAATTTTACCTTTTCTATTTAGGCCTTTGGTCAATTGAAAAAATGTGTGTGCAATTGCTGCGAAATAGAGATCCAATTTTTTTTCATTCCACATGGATAGCCATTTGTCTCAGCACCATTTATTGAATAGTCCATCTTTTCTCTAATGCCATGTAATCTCTATTATATATCAAGTTTCAATACATGTTTCTAGGCCTTCTGTCCTGTTCCATTGGTATGTTTATTTCCCACGGCACGAACATGTAACTGCCATAGTTACTATAGCTTGATAATAAGTCTTTATATCTGCAAAATAAGTTTCTCCATTTTTTCTTCTTCAAAGTTGTCAACAAATGTTGCATGTTCTCACTAATAGGTGGGAGCCAAAAACGTGGATCTCATGGAGAGAGAAAGTAGAATGACGGCTACCCACAGGCTGGGAAAAGTAGCAGGGAGGGGGGATGGAGAACTGTTGATTAATGAGTACAAACGTACAGTTAGATAGAAGGAGTAAGTTCTAGTGCTTGATAACATGGTAGGGTGGCTATAGTTAACAATAAATTATTGTATAGTTCAAAATAGCTAGAAGAGAAAATTTGGAATGTTCCCAACACAGAAATGAT
Organism: Chlorocebus sabaeus; assembly: GCF_047675955.1. Taxonomy (NCBI): domain Eukaryota; kingdom Metazoa; phylum Chordata; class Mammalia; order Primates; family Cercopithecidae; genus Chlorocebus; species Chlorocebus sabaeus. The sequence goes on along the minus strand of NC_132924.1, from coordinate 80,897,608 downwards.
AAATGTTTAAGGTGATAGATATCATTATTACCCTGATTTGATCATCACACATTGTATGCATATACTGAAATATCACATATACTCCATCAATATGTACAACTATTATGCATCAATTTCAAAAATTGTCTTGACTTTTCTTGGCCCTTTGTGCTTCCATACAAGTTTTAGGATAAGTTTGTCCAGTTCTATGAAAAAAAAAAGAAAAGTTTTTTCATTGTAATAGCATTTATGTAATATATTAATTTGAAGAAAACATCTATATGATATTGAACTTTCACATTCATGAAGATTTATGGCTTTATATTTTTCTTAGGTTTTGTTTTTGTCCTTTACAATGTTTTGTAATTCTCTCTATAAAGTTCATCATTATGTATCTTTAGATAAGATTTACTCCAGCCAGGCACAGTGGTTTGTGCCTGTAATCCCAGCACTTTGGGAGGTCGAGGTAGCAGGATAGCTTGAGGCCAGGAGTTGGAGACCAGCCTAGACAACATAGAAAGAACCCATCTCTATAAAATAAAATTAAAATTAAAAAATTTACTCCTGTAATCCCAGCACTTTGGGAGGCCGAGGCGGGCAGATCACGAGGTCAAGAGCTTGAGACCAGCCTGACCAACATGGTAAAATCCTGTCTCTACTAAAAATACAAAAATTAGCCGGGTGTGGTGGTGTGCACCTGTAATCCCAGCTACTCAGGAGGCTGAGGCAGGAGAATCGCTTGAACCCGGGAGGCAGAGGTTGCAGTGAGCTGAGATAGCACCACTGCACCCCAGCCTGGGCGACAGAGTGAGATTCCATCTCAAAACAAATAAATAAATAAAATTAGCCAGGTGTGGTGGCATGTGCCTGGAGTCCAAGCTACTTGGGAGGCTGAGGCAGGAGGATCACTTGAGCCCAGGAGTTCAAGGTTTCAGGGAGCTATGATTGAGCCACTATATTCCAGCCTCAGTGACAGAGCCAGACCTTGTCTCTTAAAAATAAAAAACAAAAAGAATTTATTTCTACTTATCTTTGTAGCTTTTGTTGCTATTACCAATGATATCTTTCTTTTTATTACATTTATCACATGGTTATTATTAGTATATAGGAAGGCTATATACTATGTAATATATATATAATGTAATAATTTACCTTTGTTCAGCTTATATCCATCAATCTTGCAAAACTCTCTTATTTGTTGTAAAATTAATCATTTTTATGCTGATCAATAATTCTGAGTCTCTACCTTTAAGTGCAATATTTTCCAGTTCTTTCATCAGCCAAACTAAATACAAAATTTAATCAGTGTATAGTGGTTCTGAATAAATGTGCTGTACATCTGTTAAAATAATAAAAAGCAGTATTATACAGTAGTTAAAGACATGACAAAGTTAGGCTTTCTGGATTCTAGCTGGCTTCAATAAAAGTCAATAAAAATAAAAACTTGAGATTTCACCACAAATGAAATCTCAATCTATTCATTTGTAAAGTGGGAACAAAAATACTAAGCTATCTATGGTTGTTATGAGCATTAAATGGGATAAACCCAATAAAATACATTGCAAAGTTCCTAGCCCATAGTAAACACTAATTACAGTTAGCTAATATTGATAAAAGCATGATAAGTGGCACCACAGCTCATTCAATTATGCAGTTAGCACAGGTGTGAGCCAGATTTAAAAACATAGGTTAGATTAATTTCTAACAAACGTTAGTGACCTGTCCACATTCTTTTGGAATTGTCTTATATCAAACATATTTCATTGCTTGAACTGTCATTGAACCACTATTTATTGAGTCATCATTCTGTGTTAGATTCATTCTAGGTACTGGGCATACAGTAGTGAATTCACCAAAGTCCTTGCATGCGTGGGGCTTTTATTCTAATGAGAAAGTCAAACATTAGCCAAGTAAATAATTGTGTATTTTAAAATTATGATGCTATGTTTTAAAAAGTACATGCAAATTAACCAAGGGACTGAAAAAATACTCTGAGAGAATGCCACAAGAGGGGCTAATTGAAATTAGGAAGTCAAAGTGGTTCTCTTTGAGAAAGTGATGTTGAAGCTAAGCAACAGTCAAACTGAGAGGGAGAGAGAAGCGCATTTAAGCAGACGAAATGATGTCTGCAAAGAGTGGGCAAATTTGCGACTACAAGAGGCCACCATGGTGGGAGTGGAGAAAACAAAAGTAAGAGCAAGGTCGGATGAGGTTGGAGAGTTGTGCAGGGGGAGATCATGCAAAGACTTTGGAAGCCTGTTTTCCTCTATATAATCATCAGCCCCACAAAGAGGACTAGTGTGAAAAGATCATTCTGATTAATGAGTGGTAAAGACATAGGGAGGGCTGCGAGAGGAAGCAAGAAATGCAGCAAAAGGTAAGAATTAAGGTGAAGAAAAGTGATGGCTTTGGGATGTACTTTGGAGGCATACTCAATAGGGCTTAAGGATGGAATGGCTGCGGGTGGGGAGAAGGTCTGCAAGAGGAAGTGTCAGAGATGGTTCCCGGGTCTCTGACGTGAGTAAAGGGGAATATTCTTTACTGAAATGGGGAAGACTAGAGATGGAGCACATTTGGGAGGAAAGATCAAGAGGTCTTAATCTCAGTATGTGTCGTGTTTGAGATGCCTACGAGGCATCCAAGCAAAGATGTGGAGTAGGCAGTTAAATATGTGGACCTAGACGGCTGGGGTTAGAAATCTGAATGTTGCTGGGAGTCATGGACTCCTATTTAGGGTAAGAGGGTAGCAAGAGAGGAGAAGGAAATTCAGAACAGAATCTTAGGTAATGCCAAAGAAAGAGTTAGAGGAGAAATTGGCAAAAAGGATGAGGTGAAAAACAAGTGTGTTAAAACATTTTTTTAGCAATTTAAGAAAAGAAGATTTTAGCCTGGCATGATGGCTGAGGCCTGTAATTCTGGCTACTCAGGAGATTAAAGCAGGAGAATCACTTCAGGCCATGAGTTTGAGACCAGCCTGGGCAACACAGCAATACTCATCTCTAAAATGAATTAATTAGTTAAATAATTTTTTAAATAAGAAGAGGAGTTCATGAAAGAGTAGTCAGCAGGGCCAAATACTTTTAAGTAAGATGAGAGTTGGAAGTATTCATTGTGTTTAGCAACATAGGGTGTATTGCTCTTAGGAAGAGCTGTAGTGGGGGCAGAAATTGGAATGCAAATATGGCCTGTGGCTGGGAGTTGGGTGAGTGTTCCTAATGAGGGCCTTTATCCTACCAGGAGTTAACCTATACACCACACTTTTGTAGCCCATGACAGATTGCATGGAGTCATCCAGACAAAGAACACCACCACTAAGCTCTCATCGAAACAGGTTGGTAAAATGTCAAGGAGATAGCTCTTGAGAAGATTCTTTTTTTTTTTTTTTTAAGTCCACATGCGCATTGCTGTGCAAATCTCTGCAAACCAATGAAATTACATACACACAAGTGCAATGGGTGGTTTAATCTCACAAGGAACTTGAGGAAGCAATTTTCATCATCACTTCTGCTGATCAAAGTCTCAAAGGTCAAGACCACATTGCAGTCTTTTCATTGTTGTAAAAGTTAATGAAAGTTAATTATTAAAGCTGACAGAAAGGTAATTTGTCCTCTGTCTTACATAACCTATATATAGACATCCCTATGCATATGGATGCACGCAGAGCCTGTAGACCTGAGTGGATGGACACTGCCTCTTAGAACTAGAACTTAGAACTTTATCTTGAAAATATATCACTGTTGCTGAAGCTCCTCACTGAGTAGGTGTCAGGTAGGAACCAAATTTATGATTGTTATATTCAAACTGGTTTTCTGTTCCTTGAGAATGGTATTTTTTCTGATCAAGCCTATTTAGGAGTTATTATTATGTTCTTGAGTTTATTCCATGTGTGCGAATATTTTGAATGAATCCACTAATAAGCTATGCATGTATGTCTGGAGCGCTAGCAATGTGGAATAAATATTTAAGTAGACTTTAATTTAACAAGTAAATGGTTGTAAGCATCATTAAGTTTTAAACAGTCTTTTCAAAGATATTAGTGTTCTTGTTTTAATTATTCAGATAATTCCTTTAATTCTCCACTAAAATCTGACTTTATAGATAGATTATCTGCTCTGAGGGTTGGGGGGAAAAAAAGCAAGCTTTAAGGAAATAGTTTCTCCAGGAGACAGAATCACCTACTAGAAAGGATTCAGAAAGGCCATCTGGTCCCAGCCAGGCATAGGAGCATGTACCTATAGTCCTAGCTACTCAAGAGGCTAAGGCAGGAGAATAGCTTAGCCCAAGAGTTCGAGGTCAGCGTAGGCAACATGGCAACACCTTGTCTCTTTAAAAAAAAAAAAAAGGGTGGGGGGACATCTGTTCTAGAAGTGAGAAATTTATCTAGATATCCTAGAAAGTCCAAGACTAAGGGAAACAGGGAGAGAAGAAAAGGCAACGAGAGTAAGGATAGAGAATGGAAAGAGAAGAGAGATGGGGAGAAAATGGTTACTGGAAAGTAGCAGAGTGCCCTATGCCACAAGTAGTATAATATAATATAATATACTTAGTAATATATGGGTACTTATCCCATACATTACTAACTCTACCAAGGTAAAATCTATTTTATTCTTTAAAATGTCAGGAAAAGATTATACAACTTTCTTTATATATGCAAGTGAGGAACAATTTATCAAATTATTGAACTAAATAATTCTCTTTTCTGAAGAAAGTCATTTGGAAAAATTGTGTCATGAAATTTGACTGCATAAACATCATTCCTATTTTTTTTTTTTTTTTCCTGAGACGGATTCTCACTCTGTCGCCCAGGCTGGAGTGCAGTGGCACAATCTCTGCTCACTGCAACCTCCGCCTCCCAGGTTCAAGTAATTCTTCTGCCTCAGTCTCCCAAGTAGCTGCTACTACAGGCACACTCCACTGTGCCTGGCTGATTTTTTTTTTTTTTTTTTTTTTTGTATTTTTAGTAGAGACAGGGTTTCGCCATGTTGGCCAGGCTGATCTCGCACTCCTGACCTCAGGTGATCTGCCCACCTCAGTCTCCCAAAGTGCTGGGATTACAGGCACGTGCCACCCCGTCTGACCAAGGATTATTCCTAATGAAAAATTAGGAAGCGACTAATTTGATTTCAGAAACAAGTAAAATGTGGTAACACAATACATACTTTGCCTTCTCCCTCTGGATAAGGGAATAAGTAAGTATATAAAGAAATGAACAAATGTTTAATACCTCCTAAACAGCTCATATTAGACTAAGAAACAAAATCGTTCAGAAAATGAGAATGAACATTTTTCAATTACAAGAATAAATATGTAATAACACATTCTAGCTCTTCTCTACAATAAAGGTCTTTGATTCTCCAAGGAGAAACAAAGAGCCTCCTCTAGCCTCTGTGACACTTTGTTGAGAAGCAAGGGGGAGAATAAAGCAAGTCACCTCAAGGAGATTGGGCCCCAGGCCACCAGGCTCATGTTTTGTGTTGTGGATATTGAGTATAGGAGTGTGAGGCTTTCGTGCTCAAAAGCAAGGACCTTGAAGGTGCCTCACCTTGTTCTTTTGCCTTGTCTCTCTTGGGGATAGGGGCTATGCCCCCTGACATTCAATATGTAGCAGAGAAGAACATGTAGTGGAGACAGTCAGTTATTCACAAGATGTGGCTTCTCATCCTGGCTCTGGAAAGTTGAGAAAGTCATTTATCTTCTCTCATCTCAATTTCTTCATCTGTAAATTAGCGATAATACAGCCTATCTTCTCTGCCTCCATCACACAGTAACACTCAAGGAAGAAAAGTGAAAGTGCTCAGAAAATATCAACGCCTTATAGAAATGGCCAGGGATTCTCTTTTGCCTTCTGTGAGCCTCCTGGGTGTGAAACCCCTTGCTATGGTGCATCCCAGCATTTCTCTAATGGTTTAGCCTCTGGGCCAACAAAGCCTTCTGTTTCAGTGTTTGGAATTCTCACTATCCTTTGACATGATTTGCTTACTCCCCACTGCTTTGTCATCACCCCTGCCAAACCTATCTGTTCTTTAAAGTCTAACCCAAGACTCAGAGTTCCTTCACAAAACCTTTCCTAACTCCAACCCACATTTACATCCCTTCTTCCAATTTATTATCTGCACCAGTTATTGTGGGCACGTCTCCTGTGTATGTGAACTTTGGTGTTTAGGACTACATCATTTATATATCTTTTGCTAATAGTTCAGTTTATTTCAACAAACTTTCTTGTATACTTACTGTGTCATAGGACCTATGCAAAAGGGGAAAAAATGGTTAAGATTTGGGCCTTGCCCTTGAAAAACTCAGTCTTAAAGGGAAGAGAAACATAAACAAATAATGACCATACTGTATGACATGGAATAGACACATATACAAGGTACTTATAAGAACGAAATGATTAACTCTATCCAGGGATTCCATGAAGGCTTTACATCATTTCCTTATCTTCTACAACTGTGTTGGGAACTGAGTTCCTGACAAATAATAGGCTAATACATGTTTGTTGAAGGAATGAAGAAATGAATCAATGGTCAGCTGAGTTGTTTTGTTTTGTTTTGTTTTTAGAGACAGGGTCTCTTTATATTGGCCAGGCTGGTCTTGAACTCCTGGCCACAAGCAGTCTTCCCACCTCAGCCTCCCAACGTGCCAAGATTACAGGCATGAGCCACTGCACCCAGCTGTGCTAAGTATTTTTAAGAATGAATTGGAATCTACCAGGTATTAGAGAAGAACACAAAGGATGTCATGTGTACAAAGACACGGAACTGTTAAATATTATAGTGTATTAGGAACCTGCTGCAATTGTGAAGGAGGAGTGAAGAAGCTTGTGAGATAGACCAGAGCCAAAACATGAAGCGCCTTGTATGACATTCTAGGAAGCTCAGATAGATAGATTATTTTAAAACTATGTTAAAACAAACTGGGATAAAAATGGAAAACTGCTACTTCTAAAGATAAGCTCAGAGTAAACATAAAGTCATAGAAAAGTTGGCAGCACTAGCATTTTCCAACAGGTTCCAGCTGACTTTTGTCATGTGGACCAGTTGTAAATTCAGTCTAAACAGTCAATATTAAACTCACTCCTGAGACTGCTACCTATGAACATAAGGCTAAGAAGTCTCCCTTTGTATACCCTGCTTTCAGTTTTGAGAACAGTCCTAGAAGGAAAATAATGGTCTCCTTTTGCTATTAGAAAATTGAAGGCTTGGACCAGGTGCTCATACCTATAATCCCAGCATTTTGGGAGGCCAAGGCAGGCAGATCACTTGAGGCCAGGAATTCGAGACCAGCCTGACCAACATGGCAAAACTCCATCTCTACTAAAAATACAAAAAATTATCTGGGTGTGGTAACGGGTGCCCGTAGTCCCAGCTACTCGGGAGGCTGAAGCTGGAGAATCACTTGAACTCGGGAGGTGGAGGTTGTAGTGAGCCAAAACTGCGCCACTGCACTCCAGCCTCCAGCCTGGGTTTCAGAGCAAGACTCTGTCTCAAAAAAAAAAAAAAAAAAAAAAAAAAAGAGAAACAAAGAGAAGAAAAGAAAATTGATGGCTTGAATCACTGGCTCATAGCAAACATAGTTAAAATATGGCAAGGCAAGGATTTGAAACCTGGTCTGCTTAGTTACCAAAGTCTCACTCTTTTCGGTTGTACCTCCCAATTAAATTAGGTTTGACTTCCTTCTTCAGCATCTTGGGCAATGTAGTAATAGAATTGATGAAAATAATAGTAACAATTATTGCTCACTTCAGCCTCTGACCCCTCCTGAGCTCTCTTAACCAACCTCAGTGCTGAGACCCCTTCCCTCCAATCACCACTCTGGCCCTCTCCCATTCTGATGCCATCATCTCCGTGTTTCCATCCAGCCTTGTACTAACCAGAATGTGGAGCTACTTGTGCACTTGATTTCTGATTCCTCTGGCTGCTGATGGAGATCCCTCTGAAGGTGTTCACTGGAGCAATTATTCTGCTTGTTCTCCCATCTCTCACCCGCTCCCCCAAGTACAGTTATCAGGACACTGCTGTATTTCCCATTGTCCAAGGACTAATTCATGAAACAAGGCTGGCTTACCTCTGGTTTTGCACTGACTGGCTCAGAGATATTTTGAGATCCCTGAGGTGAGTCGTGTTTTCAGCAGATTTCAGGCACAGTATGGCATTTTCAGTGATGTCTCCATGAAGGCCTTCCTCAGCTTGAACAGCTATGGAGGGGTGATGCTACTAGGAGCTGCCTTGTCCAAGAGTGGAGGCATCTAATGTGACTGCGGAGGGGCTGGGAAGTGTTCTGCACCCTTGCTTGTCTGCTGATTTCAAATGACCACTAATTAAAGGCAAACCCTAGCACTGCTCATCAGCATCTTGGTTCAAATTAGCTGTTTCCCAGCAAAAGGGCAGACCTCTGAAAGACTAAAACCCAGAATAGATAAACACTGAGTGAAAATGTCAAGGTCATAAGACACTTCTCAGCAGAGTAGGGCAGGCAGAGTGGAGGTTCTTGTAACTGGAGGCCAGGCTGCAGGTTGGAAACGAGTGGAACTTGGAGGGGTGGGGAGGTATATACATGACAATCCCTAGAAACATCAAAAAGTTGTTAATACATGGGAATAGTTAAACTAAGAAACTGAACTTCAGAAATTAATCCCAGTATTAAATTTCTGCTCAAAAAGAAAAAAAAAAAGCAGAGAACAACAATATGTATGACTAAGCCACAGCACCAAGATATGTAGGTATATGAATGTCTACGTGTGTGTCTATGTGTGATATATATATATAAAATAAAGGCCAAAAAATAAATAAAAAGCAAATCATAGGGAAGCAAATAAACGTGGAAATATATACGAATAAGGCTTGGGATTCTACAGTTAGTAAGAGGAAGGGACCCTGAGAATGAATTTCAATCCCCAAATCCACTGACACCCTAAGGATAGAACATGAAAAGGCTTACATTAATATGGGCGTAATATTTGAAATTGGAATTGTGATTCTAGGAACCAGAAAAAAGTGTTTTCCAAGAATTTCTGGCAAAAACGTAACTTGTTCTGGTGAAGAAAAAGTTTAAAAAAATCTCTTTTGAATTCCTAATTAAAGATGAGCCAAGATCGTGTCACTGCACTCCAGCCTGGGCAACAGAGCAAGACTGTCTCAAAAAAAAAAAAAAGATCATGCTCAAGAATCTCAGAAACGATGACATGGAGAATGTCATTAATTTATGACTATCTGGAACATCTCTTCAGCAGAGGCACCATTGGTTCAGAGGCCCACATAGTATGTTACACATGGAGGCATACCTTTTGGAAGCAGGGATGGGTGCAAGGGGAAAACAGAAAGGCTGGAATGTGGCCCTCAAGATTTCTCTCTAAAGTCTGGAAAGATTTCTTTTTTTTTTTTTTTTTTTTTTTTTTTTGAGATGGAGTCTTGCTCTGTCGCCCAGGCTGGAGTGCAGGGGCATGATCTCAGCTCACTGCAACCTCAGCCTCCCGGGTTCGAGCAATTCTCCTGTCTCAGCCTCCTGAGTAGCTGGGATTACAGGTGCCTGCCACCGCGCCTGGCTAATTTTTGTATTTTTAGTAGAGACAAGGTTTCATTGTATTCGCCAGGCTGGTCTTGAATCCCTGACCTCAAGTGATCCTCCCGCCTCAGCCTCCCAAAGTGCTGAGATTACAGGTGTGAGCCACCACGCCTGGCCAGAAAGATTTCTTAAGCTCCCCTGATTCCTGCCCTGAGCAGTCCTCTTGCAGGCAGTGTTTGGGTGTGAGGAGGAGGCTTTTACTGGCAGGACAGCCAGAGTTCAGACTCTTGATCCAGCTGGAGGTATAAGAAAGCCCACTAAAGAGACAGCCATAGCTATCCTCAGAGAAGGAAGCTGATTAGAAATGAAGTTGTATTTCTCACATTACTGTCATCGGCAAAAAAAATTAAAATAAAAAATAAAAAAATACAACAGCCAAAAGAATATAAGTACCTTCAAGATCTTTTTTAGGGAAGATGACTAATAAATTTCTGTGAACTCCTTGAGGAAAGCATGAGTAAAGCAAGCAAAGAAGAATCTTTTTTTTCTGTCCCCTATAGCAGCATCTGACAGAAGTACAAATACACAGCGCTAAAGTCTTCTTCATCCTAAGGTTTGTTCCTTCAAAGGGTTAAGGCTGTTCTTATAAGATATTCCACGTACACTTTGTGAGATATCCAAGATGTCAGAAGTGAATGACCATGGATTAGATCTTATTTATTAATGCTCCAACCATGTTGCTGGCAATCAGCAAAAAAAAAAAAAAAAAAAAAAAATACAAAAATCCATGTTCTGCACAGCAATGCACAAGTCACCTCCACTTCGTGAGCAAGTTCTTCTGGCAATGGGAAGTACTATCTAGTTAGTGGGATTTGACCCCTGAAGTGTGGGTGGAGAGATGGAAGAGGGAATGGAAACAAAAGAGAAAACAAGCACTTGGGAGTGGCAGGGGAGGAGAGGCCCAGAAAGAATAGCAAAGGAGGATCTAAATGTCATAACTGAGGCCCTGGTGGTGCACCTGTTAGCTACTTGGGAGGCTGAGGCTGAAGGATTGCTTAAGCCCAGGAGTTTGAGGCCAGCCTGGGCAACATATGAAAGATCCTTGCCTCTACTGAAATATTTTAAAAATTAGCAGGGCATAGTGGCCCACACCTGAGGTCCCAGCTACTCAGGAGACAGGAGGACTGCTTGAGTCTAGGCGTTAAGAGGCCATAGTGAGCTGTGATTACACCACTGCACTCTACCCCAAGCGACAGTGAGATCCTGTCAATAATAATAATAATAATAAGGGAGTCATAACTGAGCTCAAAGGAACTCAAATGCTGGAGGTCAAGCCAGAGATTTGGGGCAGAAGCAGTACATTGTGGTCAGAAGTGAGCACAGAGGACTTTAGAGGAAACTAGAAAATGGGGTGGGAGAGAAAAATGGGTGATCAAAGAGAGGTCAAGTGGGGCCAGCAGTAGAGGCCAGCATCTGATTCCTGGTTGTAACTTGAGCTCTGCAAACATACTGAAAATCCCTTAAGGTATATGAGGGCACGGTGTAACAATATACTATCTAGTGTGAGATAATTCAATTAATCACTGTGATTGAAGTTGAGGAACAAAACTTGGGCATTATGAGTAGTAATACAGAAAAAGATTAGAGGGAAAAATGCTAGCAGTTAGTTGCAATGTTCTTCAATGATGTTCATATCAAACAATAGAGAAGCTGCATGACATAGAAAAGATAACAAAGAAGTCTGAAAATGCAGGTACTGTTTCTGCCATTTTATAAGCTGTATGTCCCAAGAAAAAGTATTTCCATTTTAGTGTGGGTTTGGGGTGTGTGTGATCACTTTATCATTTGTAAGAATAAAATAATAATAACAAAATAATAAGAGTAACTGCCTCAAAGAATTGTGAAGGCTAACTTGGTAATGTGCATTTAAACATGTTGTAAAATTGATCTTTTAAGCATAATAGAAACAGGATTGAGATAAGAATAAAAAACTTAAACATCTTGTGTAGAAAATGCTAATAATTAAAATAATAGCTACCATGTAGTAAATGCCTATAGTGTGTTATATGTAAGCTAGATGCTTCGGAAACCTTATTTACTCTTCACAATCACCTGAAACCTGAATATCTTTATCCCCATTATACAGGGAAGACTCAGAGAGGTTAAGGAACTTGCCCAGGATCATTCCTTTAAAAAGATCTTATTACTCACAAATGAAGTAACCAAATAATATTTAGTTTGTTTCATAGTTTTCTTAACTATAAATTGTAAAACTCTAACTCCCAGAAACTATAAGGAAATAACTGAAATAGGCAATACTTTTGAATTTCACAATTTTTAAAAATTTTACAAGGTAAAAAAATCAAATTTTAAAATTCTGATGGGTAAATTGGAACAGCCTGGACTGGAGTTAGAGGCAATAAATAAACATTAAATCTAATCTGTTCCAGCACTTCAATGCCTTAACTTTGGAAACATTTCTGGGGAAAAAAAGTTGATAAAGTATCTTGCCTTGTAATTAAAAATTGACTAAATGATTCATAAACTGAGTCAATTTTGTTACTTTTTGGCAAATTAAAAAATAAAACAAAAGCTTCATGTTTACTTACCTAAAAGAGCCATGTCCAGCTCACTGGAATAAAATATTGCTGTCGCAAAACACAATCTAGGTCCCTTAATCCTGCCTTTTTTGATCTTAAAAGGTGGTAACATTCAGTTCGGAGCTCACTCATCTGTAAATTGCATCACATTATCTCTGAGTTATTTAAGAAGCAAGCTCTGTTTGGTTTCAGGCATTTTTAACCTGCTAAAGGCAAGAAGAAGTGTTCACCACATAGTTTCAAAGGTCTTCAACTTGCCACAGCCAACAGAAAAATCAAAATGATTGAACCCTTTGGGAATCAGTATATTGTGGCCAGGCCGGTGTATTCTACAAATGCTTTTGAGGAAAATCATAAAAAGAGAGACAGACATCATAAGACATTTCTGGATCATCTCAGAGTGTGTTTTAGGTAAGATCTTTTTTAAAGTATAGGCATTAGGAATATATTTTTGAAGCACTTTCACCTACATTTTCTAACTTTCCAACTCTCCTTTCTGGCTCTAATCCACAGCCTACAGTCCTTTCCTCTTTGGTTTCCAAACCTCCTACTCCCTGCCAGAGTTGGAAAGGTAGTGTTTAAAATGAACCCCATCTTGGCTTATCAACACAGTCTTTCCAAATCAGACAACAAACAGATGGGGACAGAGGAAAATGCTCATTTGAAATATTACATGATTCAAGCTGAGGATGACAAATAGGTCTATTATGGTTAAAGAAAAGCAAGCATTTTAAAAAATCCTTTGTTGGTGACCAGAGGGCAGCTGATTACGGGTAAAGAATGTTACTGGGAGTGAAATTACTAGTTTAATCTTTAGCAAATTACCATCTTTACCAATTTCCCACCGACAGTTAGGTACTAAACTTAAAATTCGATATTAATTGACTGACATGTGGCTTTTCATGTTTTCAGCCGTTCCCCACAAAAGGCCAAGAGAAGTGTCCTCTCTTTGTTCCCCATAGCATCTTGGTTGCCAGCATATCGGCTTAAGGAATGGTTGCTCAGTGATATTGTTTCTGGTATCAGCACAGGGATTGTGTCCGTACTACAAGGTACATTTTTTTAATGTATAATTTATACACCATAAAATTCATCCTTTGAATGTGTACAGCTCAGAGGCTTTTCATATATTCACTAGGTTGTGCATCTGTCACCACTATCCAATTCTGGAACATTTTCACCACCAACAACCCCTAAAAATCGCTTACCCATTAACTTCACATCCCCCTCTACCCTTTCTTTATGGATTTGCCTATTCTGGATATTTCATGTGAATGAAGTAATACAATACATGGCACTTTGTGTCTAATTTCTTTCACTCACCGTAATGTTTTCAAGGTTGATCCATATTGTAGCATGTATTGGTACTTCATTCCATTTTGTGGACAAATAAGTATTCTATTGTATGGACATATCACAATTTTTTAATCTACTCATTGGTTGATGAACATTTCAGTTGTTTCCACTTGGGGGCTATTATGAGTTATGAGTAATGCTATTTTGAACATTTGTGTACAAATTTTTGTGTGAACATGCTTCAATTTTCTTAGGTATGTCACTAGGAGTGTAATTGTGGATCATATGGTAACCCTACATTTAATCATTTGTGGAATTGCTAACTTATTTTCTAAAGTAGCTATGCCGTTTAACATTTCCACTAGCAGTGTATGAGGGTTCAAATTTCTCCATATCATCAACACTTGTTATTGTCCATCTTTTTTCTTTTAGCTATCCCAGTGAGTATGAAGTGGCATCTCATTGTGGTTTTCATTTGCATTTCTCTAATGACTAACAATATTGAATATTTTTTCATGTGTTTATTGGCCATTTGTATATCTTTTGAAAAAGGTCTATTCAAATTCTTTACCCATTTTTAAATTGGGTTATTTGTCTTTTTGTTGTGGAGTTGCAAGGGTTGTTTCTATATTCTGGATACCAGACCCTTGTCAGATACACAATTTGCAAATAACTTTTTCATTCTATGAATTATTGGTTAACTTTCTTGATAGTATCCTTTGAAGTACACATTTTTAAATAGTGATTAAGTCCAATGTATCTGTTTTTTCACTGGTTGCTTATGCCAGGGGTCCCCAATCCCCGGGCCACAGACCAGTTCAGGTCCGTAGCCCATTAGGAACCGGGTCACACAGCAGGAGGTGAGTGGCACATGAGCAAGTGAAGCTTCAACTGTATTTACAGTCGCTCCTCATTGTTCTCATTACCTCCTGAGCTCTACCTCCTGTTAGATCAGCAGCAACATTATATTCTCACAGGAGTGCAAACCCTATTGTGAACTGTGCATGCAAGGGATCTAGGTTGCATGCTCCTTATGAGAATCTAATGCCTGATGATCTGTCACGGTCTCCCATCACCCCCAGATAGGACCATCTAGTTGCAGGAAAACAAGCTCAGGGCTCCCACTGATTCTACATTATGGTGAATTGTATAATTATTTCATTATATATTACAATGTAAAAATAATAGAAATAAAGTGCACAGGCCGGGCGCGGTGGCTCAAGCCTGTAATCCCAGCACTTTGGGAGGCCGAGACGGGTGGATCACGAGGTCAGGAGATCGAGACCATCCTGGCTGACACGGTGAAACCCCGTCTCTACTAAAAAATACCGGTGGCTCAAGCCTGTAATCCCAGCACTTTGGGAGGCCGAGACGGGTGGATCACGAGGTCAGGAGATCGAGACCATCCTGGCTGACACGGTGAAACCCCGTCTCTACTAAAAAATACAAAAAACTAGCCGGGTGTGGTGGCGGGCGCCTGTAGTCCCAGCTACTCGGGAGGCTGAGGCAGGAGAATGGCGTAAACCCGGGAGGCGGAGCTTGCTGTGAGCTGAGATCCGGCCACTGCACTCCAGCCTGGGCGACAGAGCGAGACTCCGTCTCAAAAAAAAAAAAAAAAAAAAAAAAAAAAATACAAAAAACTAGCCGGGCGAGGTGGCGGGCGCCTGTAGTCCCAGCTACTCGGGAGGCTGAGGCAGGAGAATGGCGTGAACCCGGTTGGCGGAGCTTGCAGTGAGCTGAGATCTGGCCACTGCACTCCAGCCTGGGCCTCAGAGCGAGACTCCGTCTCAAAAAAAAAAAAAAAAAGAAATAAAGTGCACAAAAAATGTAATACACTTGAGTCATCCCAAAACCATCTCCCCTTTCCTAGTCAGTGGAAAAATTATCTTCCATAAAACCAGTCCCTGGTGCCAAAAAGTTGGGGACCGCTGGCTTATGCCATAGATGTCATTTCTAAGAAACCATTGATGAATCCAAGGTCATAAAGATTTATACCTATGCTTTCTTCTAAGAGTTTTATACTTTTAGTTCTTACATTTACATCTTTAATATATTTTGAATTAATGAGGTAACTTATTTTTAGGGTCCAATCCTAAATACCCTAAGAACCAAATGAGAACGTCTTTGATTCCTCTTGTACAAAATAAGGACTCTGCTGCTTGTGTGTTTACAGGTTTAGCATTTGCTCTGCTGGTCACCATCCCCCCAGGCTATGGGTTGTATGCAGCCTTTTTCTCAACCATAATCTACTTTTTCTTTGGCACTTCCAAACACATATCTGCGGGTAAGTCAGTTACTGAGCTGATTAATGCTCACATTGTTTTTTCTTTATGAATTTTATTAGCCATACATTGTATCAATTCCAAATTGCACATAATCCAGAAGAAGAGTCATGGTCTCTTGTGAAAATTAGGACCAGGGTTTGAGAAGGAGGGCAGGGTCACAGATGGCAGTCATTTTATTTATTTATTTATTTATTTTATTTTTTGAGATGGAGTTTTGCTCTTATTGCCCAGGTCCTTGGAGTGCAATGGTGTGATCTCGCTCACTGCAACCTCTCTGCCTCCCAGGTTCAAGTAATTCTCCTGCCTCAGCCTCTCGAGTAGCTGGGAATACAGGTGTGCACCACCATGCCTGGCTAATTTTTTGTATTTTTAGTAAAGACGGGGTTTCTCCATGTTGGTCAGGCTGGTCTCGAACTCCCAACCTCAGATGATCCACCCGCCTCGGCCTCCCAAAGTGCTGGGATTACAGGCGTGAGCCATCACACCTGGCCTCGCCAATCATTTTATATGCTCTTTTTCTGTCGTTGAAAGACAATATGCTTTAGGGAGGCATATACTGACCAAGATTCACCCACTGTTAATTAGGTCCGTTTCCGATTCTGAGTATGATGGTGGGAGCAGCAACTGTAAGATTAGCTCGAGATATCCCTGAAAATACAGGATCGTCCAACAACTCAACAAGTAATTCTTCATCACTGGATGACTACAAGGTGATGGTGGCGGCATCAGTCACAGTGCTTTCTGGAGTAATCCAGGTGAGCACCTTCTCATGTAACTTGCCCACCTCAATCTGTTTGCCTTGACTGGTACACATCTCTCTGTTTTTCCTCGCCACTGCCACTCCTCCCCGTATTCCCTTTAGTTTATGTCTCTCCCTCGTGGCCCATAAGAAATACTGTAAGAAGGGTCACTCATCACAACCAGAGGGAGAGGAGTGGGTCAACAGTATAAAAATGAATGAATATGGGTCTAGACAGAAAGAAGAAGGGGAATGGAGAGGCACAAACAGTGACAAGTGAAATGCTTCAACATATATCTGGGAATTGATAGACTCAAGAAACAGCATATCGGGAATTGATAGAGTCAAGAAACAACTGTATGCAAGAAATCGTCATACTGGTGGCTTTAGAATTTTTTTCTTTAAATCTTCAGCAACTGTAATCTAGTTGGAAGGGATGGGGGCTTTGAACTGCTCATGTCAATTTTGGGGAAAACTGAAGAGGATTATGGTAGAGTCTCACTCCCAAGCCATGTGCTGACACCCCTACTGAATAGTGAAAATGTCATGGACTTTTCGAGATGTTGCCTAAGTTTAGGGATAATGATATTATTGGTTAAGATCATTTCTTAAAGAAAGAAAAAGTCAGTTTCTACAAGGACATAAGCGTGTGTCTTATTGACAATTTGGTTAGTTATTTCTAATACATTTCTGAACCTAGTATAGACATGGAACCCAGCTGGGCTTTGGGCAGCCACAACTCTGGCTGCAGTTTGGAGACATGAGCAGAAAGACAGGTCAAGAATCCAAGGGAAGGAGAATCCACCCAATTTACCTTATTGCAAAACAATGATGCTTTAGGGGGGAATTAACCATCTTTTACCCCCAGCTAGAACCAGTTACTTCTGATGTCCAATATGCAGTTATGTATTTCTTAAGCGAATTGAGCAACTTTGAGGAAATATCAGTAGACACTCACTAATGCATGCTTCAGCAGCTAGAAAGTATAACTTAAGGCCGGGCGCGGTGGCTCAAGCCTGTAACCCCAGCACTTTGGGAGGCCGAGACGGGCGGATCACGAGGTCAGGAGATCGAGACCATCCCGGCTAACACGGTGAAACCTCGTCTCTACTAAAAAAAAAAATACAAAAAATTAGCCGGGCGAGGTGGCAGGCGCCTGTAGTCCCAGCTACTCGGGAGGCTGAGGCAGGAGAATGGCGTGAACCCGGGAGGCGGAGCTTGCAGTGAGCTGAGATCTGGCCACTGCACTCCAGCCTGGGCGACAGAGCGAGACTCCGTCTCAAAAAAAAAAAAAAGGAAGTATAACTTAAAATTACATCAGCAAATTTATGAGGGCTGATGCTAAGTAAGATTCTGCTAGAAAAGGCCTATGAGTCTTCCAAAGACACCACACTTAAAAATAAGGGTGGGCGAATAAGCCTGTTACTTCTTGGGGGCAAACTAGACTTATATCCTATGTGAATACCATGTAACGTTCCACCTGGAGGATGGGGTGGAAGGGAAGGAGAGGAAGGAGCCTGGATGGGAGGTGTCCCTGGAGGCAGGGACATTTGCTTCCTCAAAGCATATACATACAGGTTGAGCCTTTACATTTTGTGTAATATTATTTCAGTTGCGGATCCTTGAGTTTGCTGAGGCGTACTCCTAATCTATGCTGACAAAGGTTTTTGTTCTCTTTCCAGTTGGCTCTGGGGATTCTGCGGTTTGGATTTGTAGTGATATACCTATCTGAGTCCCTCATCAGTGGCTTCACTACTGCTGCTGCTGTTCATGTTTTGGTTTCCCAACTCAAATTCATTTTTCAGCTGACAGTCCCATCACACGAGGATCCATTTTCAATTTTCAAAGTAAGTATTTCTTTCACTTAAAAAATACTGAAATACATGAAACTCACTACTGTATTCTTAGAGAGCTTTCCTTTAATGCATTTGCCATGGGGTTTACCTACAGGTTGTAAAATGTATTCATATTTAAAAAAAAAAAAAAAAAGTAAATCCAGGCGTGATGGCTCATACCTGTAATCCCAGCACTTTGGGAGCCTGAGGCAGGAGGATCCCTTGAGCCCTGGAGTTCAAGACCAGCCTATGCAACAAAGTGAAACCTCACCTTTACAAACAATAAAATAATTACCTGGGCATGGTGGTACACATCTGTAGTCCCACCTTCTTGGGAGACTGAGGCAGAGGATCGCTTGAGCTCAAGAGTTAGAGGCAGCAGTGAGCTGTGATGGCGCCACTGCACTCCAGCCTGGGCAACAGAGCAAGACACAGTTTCAAAAAAAAGAAAGAAAAAAGAAAAGAAAAGGTAGCAAGAGAGCAATACTGAAAGTCAACCATATCTACCATACAGCTAATGTGAACAACAAAATTAAGTAACACTTACATTTGACTTAAGTATTTTACAAAAGGAAAAAATATATATATATTTATATTTATTTATATATAAAATAAATATATAAATATAAAATATTTATATATTTTATATATATTTACACACACACATACATATATATGTTTTTAAAGCTTTACCATTTTGTCCCAACTTTTAAAATGTTTCTAAAAATCTTATTTTGAAAGAAATTTGCTAATTGAGTTATGAAGATTTCCTATTTCTTGAAAAGCAGGTCTCATTCTTTTAGAATTGAAGTTCTTGGGTCCTTTTCGCATCCTATTTAGAAAACAAAAGACAATTTACCAATATGTAGATAGGGCAGCAGTTCTCCCTTCCTCCAGAGAATGCAAAATAGAACAGATAGTGTTCTTTGTTTTAAAACTTGGGACAAAATGGTAAAGCTTTTAATAACATAGATTTTATTTTTTGGAAATATACTTGAGTCAAATATAAGAGAAGTGTTACTTAATTTTTGTTGTTAACGTTAGCTCGATGGTAGATGTGTTTGATTTTTAACAACTCCCAACAGTTTTTGGGAGTTGAGACAGAACTTGCTCCAAATTGGAACCAACACTCTCTCACTTCCATCCAGAGGTATTCCAGAAGTGGAGTGTTCTAGAAGCAATTTGGGATCCAGTTTTGGCCCGCTTGAGCTTTTTGGGGTACGTGGATATGGAACCCAACTAGTTTCAAGAAGTAAGACCATGCATAGTGCACAGTTAGCCAGAAAACTATTTTCCAAAAGTGACATAGAGAGTCAGCTAAGAAATGTGAGGGGATCTAAACCCCCAAAAAGGGCCAGGAATTGAGCATACTAAGCAAAACTATCAAAGATCAGAAGTTATTCCCTGGACAGAGTAGTGATGGCTGTGAAATAAAAAATGATGACCAAAGAGACCTAATAATGGCAGGAGACCAGTGGTAAAAATGTGAAAAGTATCCAACAAAATTTGGCACTAGCCAAAGAGATTCCCAGCAAAAATGCCAGAAGCATTCTTAAACTAGTGTGCCGCCTACACTATGCTAATTTACTCTTCTCATATCTCCATCTCTACTCTCTACAATTTCACATTCACAATTAAACAGGAGCAGAACAGGAAATCGCTATCAGTCTCTATCAGTCTTTTTGCTTCCATGTTTATTTTTATTCGTTTGGAGATGTGTTGTATCCAAATTATGCATTAATATAGGGCTTTGGTGGTTTTTGTTTTTCTAATTGTAGGTACTACGCTCTGTATTCTCACAAATAGACAAGACTAATATTGCAGACCTGGTGACAGCTCTGATTGTCCTTTTGGTTGTATCCATTTTTAAAGAAATAAATCAGCGCTTCAAAGACAAACTTCCAGTGCCTATTCCAATCGAATTCATTGTGGTAATTGATCATTTTCAGACTCTGTCATAGTTACTTTACTGTTTTTATGTTGTAAATCCTTCACCATCTGTAGCTCAGGAGGTTTTAGTGGGGCAGGTCATCTCTACAGTTTCTGGGCATAATGTTTCACATGGTTTTCTTCTCATTCAGAATTTAATAACTTCCTCTTATGATTTTGAGTTAATTTTTTCCATGTGAGACAAGGAGAGTGCAGAGAGCACGACCTTTGACAAAATGTCGTGGTAGAGCCATTTGAATTAAAGCTGTGGTTCTCAATACTGGCGGCATGTTAGAATTGCCTCCGAATTTCTTAAGTAACAAAGCCTGGGCTGGAGTTCTTATTTAACAGGTACAGAAGTGGGTTTTGGCAATTTATTTTTTTCAAAGCAAAACTCTTACTTGCATCTCACATTTCTAACCTGGGCCATTTGCAACTTTGCAGACCGTGATTGCAGCAGGTGTATCCTATGGCTTTGACTTTCACAACAAGTTTAACGTGTCTGTGGTTGGGAAAATGAATCCTGGGTAAGTGTGTCTTCCATGATGGCATCACCATGCACGAAGCAGAGAGTTAGCAGTAGTGACAGGCGAGGTACAATCCGAACTGCAGGTCACCCTGCAGGTAACTCTCATCAGAATCCTCCCTGCACCCTGCATCCCTAACGAAGGCTCACTGTTTTCCTTCTAGGAAGGAGCTACAAAGAAAAGCAGAGTCTGCAGTTCCTTTTTTTTCAGCCTCCCCACAATGAATGCAGTTCTTAATACCAGAAAGTTTCTACTTGTGGAAGAACTCACAAACAAGACAAGCAGGGACGCAGACCAGCAGAAACTCATTTGAAAGTAAAAGTTAGCAAACTAGTGAAAGTATACAAATAGGCAAAGTAAGGCCAGACGCGGTGGCTCATGCCTGAAATCCCAGCAATTTGAGAGGCCTAGGTGAGAGGATCATTGAGCCCAGGAGTTCAAGACCAATCTGCACAACACAGCAAGGCCCCCATCTCTTGCTTAAAAAAAAAAAATATATAAATAATACAATAAAGAAAAATAGGCAAAGTAAATGGCTTCTCCTTATAAAGAAACACCAAGTGAAATCAGATTTCCTTGTCCATAAATTACTATAAACAATATGTAATGCTTTGTTTGAAGTTACTGAAGCCAAGTTCTGAAAGTTCAAAAGAGACACTGAAGGAACACAGGCACGCAACGTGAGCAGTCCAGATAGGCACACTCTGTCCTTTCTCGCGATCAGATACAAAACAAGGGTAGGGCAACTTTTCCCACTGCAAAAGGATGAGAAGCCCGGTTTGTACAAGAATTTTAAAATGTACTTCATTACATTTCGTGGATTGAGAAGGAAGATCATTTTGTGCTGTTTCTTCTAACCATAGCATCAGTTTCTTCCAACTTACCAAGGAAAGGTTTTCCTGTTTTATTTTTTAAAAAAAGACTTCTCTCTCTCTCTATGCTTAACAAGTATTTGAGAATTCCAGAAATCAACATTTATATGTATTTTTTTTTTTTTTACTTTAAAACAGCCAAATTCTTTTAAAGGCAAATATATGTATTTTTTATTTTTTTAAAGAAAAAAAAATTTTATTACCAGATCTTCATGTGTTACACTTCATGAATCTCAAACGTCACTTTTAATTTTTAAAGTTTTAAAGTGGAAATTAGGCTGAAACTGAAAGACTATTTCTAGGGTTTCCTTCTATTCTGCCACTTTCAAGTGATTTCACTTAACTTAAACGTCTTGGGAGACATAAACCAAATAGAAAAAATAAATAAACAAATGTAAAATCAAACAGGATCTTGTCAGAAGGGTTTGGAAAATAAAAGATAAGCTTAAGATCACCGAGTTACACCTTAAACACCTCAACAACAGTCTTATTTAGTGAGTATATTTTCAATGTCAGTGTACCTCTCTCCACAGTGTGTGGGGTATGGGAACAGGTAACCATTACATTCAACAGAGAGGCAGTGTAACCTAGTAGGTAAGCTCAAGTGTTCTAGAGACAGAGTGCCTGAGATTTGATTGTGACTCACTTTTTGAGCTTCAGCGCATGACCAAAAACTCTGTGCCTCAATGTCCTTGACTGTAGAAATGAGGCTAAAAATACTAGCTATCAAGTAGGATTCTTTTAAGAGTTAAGTGAGTTAATACATGTAACATATTTAAGTGCCTGACTTACAATAAATGTTCAAATTACACTACTATTGTTACTGGTTTAACACCTAAATTAGGTAGCAAGCGCTTGAGCTTTTTATGTTCCATTTTTTTTTTCTGGGTGATAATTGAGTAGGTATTTTAGGTTTTTGTTGATTGCAAATAGAATATAACTGGAAGGTAGTGATTATTAATTATTGCTAGCCTGCCGTTCATGAGTATTCCACCTTAGAAGCTATTTTGCAAAGTCTCATACACTAAATACAAATAATTTGGCTGAAGAAAAGTGCTCATTGAAACAGTAAAGAAAACATAAGGGGTATATTCAGATTTCAGAGGGATCCTGTAATAATAGCTAACAGGTACTTTGTGTTTTACAGTGTGTAAATAGTATTTGCATTTATTATTTGACCCTCCCACTAAACTGTGAAGAAAAGAGAACAAGGCCGGGAACCATGACTTATGCCTGTAATCCTAGCACTTTGGGAGGCCAAGGCACGTGGATCACTTGAGGATAGGAGTTCGAAACCATCCTGGCCAACATGGTGAAACCCCGTCTCTACTAAAAATACAAAAATTAGCCGGGCATGGTGGCGGGTGCCTGTAGTCCCAGCTACTTGGGAGGCTGAGGCGGGGGGTCTCTTGAGCCTGGAAGGTGGAGGTTGCAGTGAGCTGTGCACTCCAGCCTAGGAAACAGGAGACCCCCATCTCAAAAATCAGAGAACAAGTGTTATTATCCTCACTCTACAAATGAGGAAACTGTGACTCGGGAAGGGCAAGTGGCAGAGCCAGGAAATGAACCCAAGTCTTTAGACTGTAAATCTTCATCACACCATTCTGTCTACGGTGTTCAGAGACCAGAACAAAAGAATAATAAAGTCCTGGTTATTAAAAAAACAAAGCAACATTCCAAGCTAACCTTTGGATTTATAATGGCATCAGAATATGGTGTAATAGTACTTCTTCAAAATTAGAGCTAAAAATGTAGTACCATAGACATTCACAAAATGTGGAAGAGCAATTCAGAAAGAGTTGATTGGACCTAATTAACCCACTTCCAATAAGTCTGATGTCAGAAACAGACATTTACAGGAGTGGAATATTTTAGTAAATTGATGTTGAGTTTGAGATACATGCACCTTTTATAATACAAGTAGTAAATATAATTGAACTGATCTAGATTCATGAGGCGTAAGCACAGAAGTATGCCCTGTGAGTTGAAGGTTTCTCTGACATATATCACCTTAAAGAGAAACCCACTCTCCATTAGGGTCATGGTTGGCTCTAGCATTTCTGTGTAGTGTAGTGTAGGGCAGTCCAAGGCCCATCTGTTTACCAGGAGCTTTCCATGAAAGGTTATTATTATCAATGGAAAGAAGACTTTTTTGCTTTCCTTGTCTCACAATTGTGTTTGCTCAAAGGGCCTTCATCTATGGATAACTATTGGGAGCATTTTGAGTAATACTTTGCAACCCCAGCATAACAATACGAGTGAAATAGAAGACATTTTGCAGGAAGCTTATAGGAATACATATGCACATTATAACGTGGTTCTACTGGCAAAATCATATCTCATTTACGCTATCCTTGGATTGAATTTGCAATTTTTTACCAAATTCAGGCAGTGTTGCTTTTCAGCAGTAAGAAAGCAGATTGCAAAGTTGTCAGTGGAGCTAAATTCTCGTTAATCATACTCCAAAGTGAGACACAACTCAGCCTAGATTGCATTCATTCATAGATTTGTCCAATGATTATATCAGTTTATAAATTGGTTGGTGACATTCAGACTTGCTTAAATTTGATTTTAGATTTGAGCCTCCTAATGCACCTAATGTGACGGTTTTCCAAGAAACCATAGGAGACTGCTTTGCCATCGCAATGGTTGGATTTGCAGTGGCCTTTTCAGTTGCCAGCGTCTATTCCCTCAAACACGATTACCCACTTGATGGCAATCAGGTAAGTATACAAACTACACTGGGTCTCAATGGGCAACTTTAAATAATATTTTGCACACATAATATCAATGGTGCCACTTCTGAAAAAGGTTCCTTCTTGTTTTCCTGTCAGGAGTTAATAGCCTTGGGATTGAGTAACATAGTCTGTGGAGCATTCAGAGGATTTGCTGGGAGTACTGCCCTCTCCAGATCAGCAGTTCAGGAGAGCACAGGAGGCAAAACACAGGTATGTCAAGATCTTTGCTGCAAGCACCGTCCTAGCATTAGTAACTAGGAAATTCAAGCCAGGGGAAAAGTTGAGTTGGTGATAATAATTTTTTATCCTCACAGATTGCTGGGCTTATTAGTGCCATCATCGTGCTGATTGTCATTCTAGCCATTGGATTTCTCCTGGAGCCTCTACAAAGGGTAATACTCTCTTTGGATAGCATCTCTCCTTTTGGTGGTAAATCAAGGACCCTGGTTCTTAAATTCTGAAAGCACAAACTAAACTGGGGGAAAGGAGGTAATGACAAATTCTCAAGTACTTTTCTTAGCCAATACTCTGTGTGAGCCAAAAATATTTCTTTTCCCCTGGCAACGTGTTCTGAATGTTAGGAACACAGATGCCCAACCTGCCTTACCTTCTCTACACTTTGCATGTGCATAGCCCCAAACAGAATTAATGTTGAAATAGGAGGGCACCTGGCACCACACCTTCAATATGCATGGACTGAGTCGAGGTTTTCTTAAAGGTTAAGGTAATCAGGCCCTCTCTCTAATTCAGAGAATGGCGCTACCAGCCACACAACTCGTTCTTAGGAACACACTCTGAAGCTCCTAGAACTTTGGTTTAACTCCAAGACCAACACTGTTGGATTATGGGATGGGAGTGAATAGCCAGCACAGACCTCCCAGCCCTACTCTCATGCTCCTCTGCCTATAAGCTTGAGGGTTTAGTTTAATGCTTTGTAAACTGCTGCAGCACTCAGATGTAAAACATACCATCAGACCCTGGAAAGCAAAGGCTCTCTAGGAGACAAGATGACAGTAAATACATTGTTCCTGTGGTTTTAATATAATTTTGAGGTGGTACATGGAGCCCTGCTGACCTCCTTCTAATCCTGGCTCTGCCACTTATTATCTGTGTGATTTTGGGCAAATTACTAAACCTTGCTGAACCTCAAGCGCATTTGTAAAATAGAAAGAGAAATAATACCCACTATAGAGAGTGACTATAAAAATAAATAAGAGCATGTATGTGAACTACTTAGCTGAGGGTTTGGCATATGATAAATACTTAATAAATGATAGTCATTATTGTTAACATTATTATTCTTCTACATTGCATTACACTTCTGGCTACAAAGGACACAGAGATGAGATACAGCCCACCAATGTCTATTGGCTGTTACCTAGGCCTTTTTTCCTTGTTGGTTGGTAGCCAAACGGTGACTTTGGTCCCAGGTTTCTAGACTCCCAATGTGGTCATCTCAAAAAGCTCACTGGCCAAATCCATCTTCAAGCAGGGCAGAGAACAATTTGCTAAAAATATGCATTCTCCATAGGCTATACTTCTGATTTCAAAATAAGTGGCATAAAAGGAATGAAAAGGTCACCACTAAAGAAACAGAAGAACGTATCTCAATAAAAATAAACACACACACACTCACCCCTACAGAGAGAACTCCACCCTCTCATACTTCTCCCCAGGTGTAAACTTGGGTTCTACCCAGCCCACATCAATTTGGAGACACTAAAGAAATAATTACCAAATCTTGTCCAAGATTTAATCAAAGCCCTTTTTTAAAAGGGTCCTGTGATATGTTCTTTTTAGATCATTGTGGTCAGGAATGTCTTTGTTTCATTCACCTGAATAACTATTTTGCTTCTTTTTATCATATGAAGGCAAAATAACCCATAGTAAAAGCTCATAATAGATATTTGTTGAGTTCTCACTGCGTGTCAGCAGAGCTCTAAGCATTTTATCTTCATTTAATCCTTTATATCAAATGCAGTATGGATATCAGGTTCCTGCGGGAATTATCCCCCTTTCCTTTCTATGATTTCTTAATGCTCTGTAATCTTTACTTTAAAAGTACTCTGTTATATATGTATGTCATTGTAAATTATTTCAAATTATTTTTCCGTAGAATACTGACTAGATGGGAAATAACGCCCAATAAAAAAAAAAGAAGTCTCTTCGCACAGGTGTCTCTTGACATATTTTATACTTAGAGAATTTAAAGTCCTGCAAAGTGGAGAGGCCTGTTGTACAGGCCTCTGAATTCTTCACCTAGCTACCACAATGGTGACATCTTACATAGCTGTAGTACAATATCAGTACTATACATTAGTATAGTATGTTAAGTAGATTACAGACTTTATTCAATTTTCAGCATTTTTTAACTGGCATTCACTTGTGTACCAAATTTTTTAAAAGTCACTTAAGACCATATTTCTTCTAAGTTGTGACCTCTATTCTCACAGTTAGTAAAATTAATTGCTTAGATATTATATTATAAGGATTACCTGTGAAAATTAGAAATAGGCAGATCAGTTCTACCGTCCTCAAGATATAAAAATAAAAACTGGGTATGGCTTTTCTTTGTACATTGTGTTTTCATGGTATAGCAGTATACAAATTCCATACTCTATTCAGAATAAAACAACGTAAATTGGCAGGGGGAATGGGAGGGTGAGGGGCATGTTCCTACAATTATGTTAAAATCCAAAGAACAAAGAGAATGTACTTAGCTATTCAGCATTTTTCACCCTAACTATCACAATACCTGCAAGACAAAAGATCATATTCTGGCAGTGGAAGAATTGGAAGCCTGAAGTGTGGCTGTAGGGATTAGTACTGGCCTGGGAAATATTCATTCATTGGCTCAGCCACTCATTCACTGACTTATTTTATTTTATTTTATTTTATTTTATTTTATTTTTTATTTTTTATTTTTTTTGAGACGGAGTCTCGGTCTGTCGCCCAGGCTGGAGTGCAGTGGCCGGATCTCAGCTCACTGCAAGCTCCGCCTCCCGGGTTTACGCCATTCTCCTGCCTCAGCCTTCCGAGTAGCTGGGACTACAGGCGCCCGCCACCTTGCCCGGCTAGTTTTTTGTATTTTTTAGTAGAGATGGGGTTTCACCGGGTTAGCCAGGATGGTCTCGATCTCCTGACCTCGTGATCCGCCCGTCTCGGCCTCCCAAAGTGCTGGGATTACAGGCTTGAGCCACCGCGCCCGGCCTCACTGACTAATTTTAAAGCCCCTCCTATATGCGTTTAACATAGTAGGTTCTGGGGATACAGCAGGAACTAGATAGATATGTTTCATGCTGTCTCAGAAAGCCTGCCTCAAGTCATCTCATTCCAGGACCTCAAGCTCCCCAAGCTGCTATTATTATTATTATTTAACAAAGAGCAACCCCCTTCTCCTTGACTCCAATAAACAAACACACATTAGACTGTCTCTGCTTGGGAAGAATTTATTCCAAGTGTTTATCTGTCATATGTCTGAAGGTCTGCCTTTCTCTGTCCCAAGATGCAGGCTACTAAATGCCATCAGATCATCTATCTCATAATCACAAGAGCAGTCTAGGCCTTGTCACTGTGGTGGGGACAAAGTCATTCATAGGAACAGGTCAGAGTCCCAGTTCTGGTGTGTCCTGCGTGGCATCGCACACAGCAAAAGGGTGTATGCTTTGATTTGCTTTGAGGCCCTTTAAAGCACACACTTATCTACAGCCTTCACCTTTGCTTCCATATGACTTATTTCATTAACTTAAAGTACATCTGATGTTTATGTTTTTCACAGTCCGTCCTGGCAGCTTTAGCACTGGGAAACTTAAAGGGAATGCTGATGCAGTTTGCTGAAATAGGCAGATTGTGGCGAAAGGATAAATATGATTGTGTAAGTAGAGGCAATAGTATTTGAAAGAGAGATAAATCACAATAGCATTTTAATGTTAATGTGAAATGCATGTTTATATTGTAAACTAAGTGAAAGTTTGTTTCTATATATCTGTTCAAAATAACATTAGTTTGTTTTATTTATTATTTTTAAATTGCATACTCTAATGATCGTTTTCTGGGACTTTAAAAAAATGGGCTACTTTTAATTTAAAAGAAGGGGCTCCATGAAACACTAGTCTGGAACTTCCTTAGGCCTATTCTAAAAGTTCTTGCAGTAATCCGAAAGACTACAGAAAATCTTGGAACTTTAGGGTATGCATGGCTTCTGTTTTTCATTACAGAATGTGTTTGTTTCCACGAATCTGTGAAGAACTTAATTTCCGAACATTCCTTTTGGAAATACTCTCATTTGGAAAGGCTCCCCTTGCTCTCACATGCTTTGCTATTTTAACAGGGTCAAAGTCTGTGGTGTAAAAATGCTTGTTAACATACCCTTAGGTATTTAAAGATCATAACTAGTAAACTACAGTTGATTTACTTTTGTGGGGCATTTTAACACCCTTTTGGCATGCTAAAATTCTTATAAAGATAGCAACCATCAATTAAATCCACAGACCAAGAGTAAAACATTAGTATAAGCTCTACCAGTTAATTTGTTGATTTTTTTTTTTTTTAAGAGATAGGATCTCCCTCTGTCACCCAGGTTGGAGTGCAATGGTGCCATTCTAGCTCACTATAACCTCCAACTCCTGGGCTCAGGCGATCCCCCTGCCCCAGCCTCCTGAGTGCTATGACTACAGCCGCACACCACCATCCTCAGTTAATTTTTTAAAATTTTTTGTAGAAACAGATTCTCACTATGTTGCCCAACTCCTGGCCTCAAGTGATCCTCCCACCTCAGCCTCCCAAAGTGCTGGCATTACAGATGTGAGCCTTCATGCCTAGTCTAATTTGCTGATTTTAATGAACAGCAGCTGGTTATATTAGGTTGCTGCAAAAATAATTGCGGTTTTTGCAATTATAATTACCACTGTGACAGACAATTCCATTTCCTAAATGGGTTGGAAATGGGATTAGAAATGAATACACTTTCTTTGAATCCTCTTATGTTTGCTTGTGTTTTTGTGGCCCAGAACCTGAGCCAGCAGAAATGACCTCTTGAGACAAGTGTCTTCTGTGCACTTTGCTCCCTTGCCCAAGATGACAACTTCCAACTTCCACCACGTCTGGCAAAGTTTTTAATTTTTTTTTTTTTTTTTTTTTTTTTTATAGAGACAAGGTCTCACTGTCTCTACAAAAAAAGAAAAAAAGTTTTTTTAAAGACCCCATCTCCACATTGTACTTTAATCAAAGTAAATTGTAGTGTATATGTTGCTTTCTTTTCACAGTTAATTTGGGTCGCGACCTGCATCTTCACCATTGTCCTGGGACTCGGGCTAGGCCTGGCAGCTAGTGTGGCATTTCAACTGCTAACCATCGTGTTCAGGACCCAATTGTGAGTGCTCAAAGTGCTCTGCATCCAAGCATGCTTGGACCTGCCCAAATCAGAAGAGAAAAAAAAATGTCACTGGCTAAGAGAACAGTAGTTGGTTGATAGGTGTGCATTTCTATCAGGATGGGGTAGTTTATCCTCCCTCCAGTTGCTCATCTCAAGGCCTGAAGGGCAATAGCATGGCCCAGCTTTAGAGTATCAGCCCAGGGAGGAGACCTGCTGTTGGTCTGCTCCTGTCTTTGACTCCAGTTCAAATAAATCATATAAATCTCTGAGTCTGTTCTCCCAGCTATAAACCAAAAGTAATTCTGTTCCAAGCAGGTTTAATGTCTTTGCTTTGTACTTGTTAAACATGGAAATGTGTTACTGAGACTGTGAGATTCTTTCCATCTAGTGGATGGATTTCTTTTATAGGTTGTTAGATTGCACTCATACCTTTAAAATATGGAGCTGGATTAGAGAACTTCTCAAAGGCCCCTCTTACCTTAAAATTCTACAAAAGCCATTTGGAATTCTTGATTTTTAATAATAATTCAGTCCAAGCATCTTTTTTGTTATTATTTATTTATTTATTATTTTTTGAGACAGAGTTTCGCTCGTCGCCTAGGCTGGAGTGCAATGGTGCAATCTCGGTTCACTGCAACCTCTGCCTCCTGGGTTCAAGCAATTCTCGTGCCTCAGCCTCCCAAGTAGTTGGGACTATAGGTGCCTGCCACTGCGCCTGGCTAATTTTTGTATTTTTACTAGAGACGGGGTTTCACCATGTTGGCCAGACTGGTTCATGAACTCCTGACCTAGGGTGATCTGCCCACCTCAGCCTGCCAAAGTGCTGGGATTACAGTCATGAGCCATGCCACCCAGCCTTGATTTTTAAAAATCTTTGCGATGTAACATCACTACCATGTGGTTGCTGAGCCTATTTTGAATTACATGGTGTGACAGAGAAAGAGGCTTCCTTGGGAACTAAGGAGTTCTAGAACAGAAGTTGTTATCACAAAGTCAATCTCTGACTGATGGAATACATCGATATTGAAATTCTCCTGCACTCTTTCATTTATTTATATTTCATTCCATTATTTACTGGGAACCCATCAAACATAGAGACAAACTGAATAGTCATAAGCAAGTCATTTTACTTTTCCATGTCCTCATTCATACAACTGGGGAATCATATCTGCCTTACCTCATGGAATAACTGTGATATTCAGAAACAAAATGGCAAAAGCATATGGAGTGCTTTATAAACTGTACCATGACAAATGGGAGGCACATTTTAGGTGCTGTGAGAGGACACAAAGATAAGTAAAACAAGGTGTTCACCTTCCAGAGTCTCTGATAGCATGATGATTCCCCAACCTTTTACATTTTGAAAAGTGAGCCTGCTTTGGTATGCTGGGGAAAAAAAATCAGTGTTAGCCTTATAGGCTTAACAAACATACATGAATGATTTACTTGGTATTTTTCTCCCGACAGTCCAAAATGCAGCACGCTGGCTAATATTGGAAGAAGCAACATCTATAAGAATAAAAAAGATTATTATGATGTAAGGGAGATTCATTTTTTTCTTTTACTTGCTAAATGATATTAAGTATGGATCTAATGGGCACCATCTAACAATGCTTCTCTGCCTTATAGATGTATGAGCTGAAAGGAGTGAAAATTTTCAGATGTCCATCTCCTATCTACTTTGCAAACATTGGTTTCTTCAGGCAGAAACTTATCGATGCTGTAAGGTTTGGGGTTATTTAATGTTTTTCCTTGTAATCTTACTGAATATCTGGGAATGTCATTATTCTGTAAGGTCATTGTTGAGGCTGGGTTATGTCACATATGTTGAGGTGGGGTTGTGTCAGTGTTTTTTGTCCCATGTCCCAGAGCAGATGAAACTACCTTATGGGAGTTTGTTAACAGGTTGGGAAATAAGCCTTTTCAGCTGACATGTAATATAGAAGAATCCTTTTCTCAAATTCTGCTGTAGAGTAAAAAAAATTTACCACATTTTGGGCTGCTGGCTTTTAGTAGGTGTCATCCTACAGATTTTCTTTGGGTATCAACTTCAGAAACAATGAAGGAACATTTAATATTTGACTGCATCATCAAGAGATTCAGTATAGCAGTTGTAAATGAATAGTTAATACTGAATGACAATAAATACTGAGTGTCCCTGGCAAACTGAAGAGATGATGACAAGGAAGCAATCTTGACAGTTAACAAAAAAAACTCAGTCCTCCCTCTTGAAATATGCCTTTGGTCTCTCTGTACCTTGCATAGAGCCTCTGCCTTAAACTTTAACTATTATTATTAGTTTGATATGCGTCAGATATTTTTCTACCCACTTTTTTGTTGTTGTTTGCAAAATGAGATTATATTGTATATTTGGTTTTCTGTACTGCCCTTTTCAATTACTCTAGTAAACTTCCATCTAACTATATTTTTTGTCAAGGATTTGTTTTGTTTTGTTTTGAGACAAGGTCTTGCTTTGTCACCCAGGCTGGCACGATCACAGCTCACTGCAACCTCAAACTCTGGGGTTCAAGCAATCCCCCTGCCTCAGCCCCCCAAGCAGATGAGACTCCAGGCATGTGCCACTATACCCCACTAAGTTTTAAATTTTTTGTAGAGACAAGTGCTTGCTTTGTTGCCCAGGCTACCCTTGAACTCATGGCTTCATGCAATCCTCCCACCTTGGCCTCCCAAAGTCTTAGGATTAGAGGTGTGAGCCACCACATCTGGCCAAGGATTTTTTATTACATAATTTGATCCTCCTCTCTTATTTATCTGGAACTAAATATTACAGCAATAAGAATTCATTAGTGTCAAAAAAACAAAAAACAAAAACAAAGATTACCCTCAAATATAATACTAAAATTATAAAATAAAATTATATAACATACAATTATATAAATTTTAATAAGATAAAAATTACATACAAGCAGAATACTTATGTAGGTGCCACTCATATTCAATAAATAGAAAATAAATAAAATAAAATCCCCTAAGAGTTGCGTAGGTTCCAAACACAAACAGATTCAAATAGAGTTTACGTCCATTCATGGATAATTTATGGATGAATCCTGGACTGTGTTATACAAAAACTTTTGACTGTTGGTAACTGCATACAGGTGGAGTAGACCATGGGTCTGATACAATGTTGTTGCTGATGTTGTTTAAACCACGTTTAAATTTTGTCACAAATATTTTTATTATCTGTCCCAATCCCTCAAATCACTCCAGTTAAAGTTGTTAGAATTATGCTATATACATAACAGAATATTGAGTACTCTTGTAACATAGCAATGGGTTTCTCAGGTTGGCTTCAGTCCACTTCGAATTCTACGCAAGCGCAACAAAGCTTTGAGGAAAATCCGAAAACTGCAGAAGCAAGGCCTGCTGCAAGTAACACCAGTAAGTTCCTTGACCACATTTCTATGCATTATAGCTAAAAGCTTAGTAAAGGATGATTCAAGGGGTTAGTTCCATTCCTTTAAGTGAAATGCAAGATAAACGAGGGATTTCATGTGTCAATGAGTATTATATTTTAAAACGACATCCTTTTGAGGGTCTCCCTAAAATTTTTATTCTCCTGGGAAAAGCACCAAACACAAGTGTCTACAATCTTGTTGAGACAGTGTCTCGCTCTGTGGCCTAGGCTGGAGTGCAGTGGTACGATCACAGCTCATTGCAGCCTTGACCTCCCAGACTCAAGCGACCCTGCCACCTCAGCCTGCAAGTAGCTGAAACTACAAGCACATGTGCCACCACGCCTGGCTAATTTTTTAATTTTTTGCAGAGATGGGGTCTCACCATGTTGCCCTTACTGGTCTCAAACTCCTGGGCTCAAGTGATCCTCCCACCTCGGTTTCCTAAAGTGCTGGGATTACAGGCATGAGCCACCACACGTAGTCCAATTCCATTGTTTGGCTCAACTCTGAATCAGTGCTTCTGAAACTCACTGGCTATCTCTGACATACCCAATATTTTTCTTGGTCACAGTTTTTACACTTGTTATCTTCTCCTGCAGAAAGGATTTATATGTACTGTTGACACCATAAAAGATTCCGATGAAGAGCTGGACAACAATCAGATACAAGTACTGGACGAGCCAATCGATACCACAGACCTGCCCTTCCAGATTGACTGGAATGATCAGCTTCCTCTCAACATTGAGGTCCCCAAAATCAGCCTCCACAGCCTCATTCTCGACTTTTCAGCAGTGTCCTTTCTTGATGTTTCTTCAATGAGGGGCCTTAAATCGGTAATTTCTTTGTTTTTAATGGAAACAACCAATCAATGACTGAAGGTAAAAAAAAAAAATTGTATTTGTGGGCTGGGCACAGTGGCTCATGCCTGTAATCCCAGCACTTTGGGAGGCTGAGGTGGGTGGATCACCTGAGGTCAGGAGTTTGAGATCAGCCTGACCAACATGGTGAAGCCCCGTCTCTACTAGAAATACAGCTGGGCGTGGTGGCATGCACCAGTAATCCCAGCTACTTGGGAGGCTGAGGCAGGAGAATGGCTTGAACCTGGGAGGTGGAAATTGCAGTGAGCCAAAATTGCACCACTGCACTCCAGCAACAGAGGGAGACTCTGTCTCAAAAAATAATAATAATAATTGTATTTGTGGAAGGATGCTCCTTTAGGTAACAGGCATTTAATTAGAAGCAAATTATAATCTTAGAGTATTCCATGGAGGGAAAGGTGGTGTTCAGTGGACTCTTGAAAAGGGCATTTTCCATCAGACTGGGTACTATATTGAAGGGAATCAAATCTACAATACTAATGTATGATGAATCTGCTGGTGGACAACTATGCTCACATTCCTTTCAAATTCCAATTCTGTGGTGTTTTCAAATCTTTGTGGGCATAGTATCTAAATTATTCTGAAATCAGAGAAGATCTGGAAAGGTATTGGGAAAAAATGTAAGAGTGGATCCTTTTGTTTTATCCTCATTCACTATAAGCTGATTTTCACATGGCTAAAACCCAAATAGATATATGAAAGAATAAATGTCACATGTGATTTCAAAACACGACTGACAATCAGATTGCAGCCTGTTTTCTTTCCACAGATTTATCACATTTCTAAAATAAATTAGTTTCTAACAGGAATGCAGAAACATATAAAAAGAAAATTTAAGAAATTCTACATCTTTCTTTTTCTTGGGTTTTCACAAAAATCTACCCAAGTGAGAGCTGACCTAAGATAAGACCTATTAAGCATGAACTGGATACATGTGAACTGGATACAAAATTAGAAAATGGAAGAATTTTTTTTTAATATTAACATCATGTAACTCTTAAGTCTACTTGCGTTTTCTTTTTTTTTTTGGTTTCAGTTTTTGCTTATTTTAGCTTTTGATTACTTTAGCTTACTGTTTCTGCATTTTCACACACACACACACGCGCACACACACATATTTATTTTTTGGTTCTAGCAGTATAACACAAAGGACAGTTAAGTGCCTAGAAGAGGTTCTGAAAGTGTTTACTAATGATGGCAATGATATTAATGATATTAATGATCATCTAACCTGATCAACAATATAAGCTACTTTTCTTACCTTCCATGATCTTACTCACATCACTACTGGTATTTGTTCTTAGCCTAGAGACCAGAAAAATGTATAAAGATTCATTGGTGCTAGATATATCCATTCATTGTGGACAAGAATAATTAGCAACTCATGGTCCGTAGGTTCTTTTTTTAAACTTTTATGCAGCAAGAAAGCTCTAGTTGAGATCATCCCAAAGAAGACACTATTTTAAAATTAAATCAGAGTTGTTCTTATGAGTTTGAGACAGAACATTTTCCCATAATACTCCCTTCAAGAATGATCATTTTTAACTTCTTACTGAGGAGAAGGGCTCCTTTATTTGGGTTTATTTCTGTCATAGAGCCTTGGTTTTAACTTTAGTATCTCTTGACACTATTATCTCTTTTCAAAATGTTAAAGCTTCTGAAAGCAATATATCACCTGTAAGGTATAATTCTGATTGTTTTCTTTATATTTCTGACAAGTGAAACTGTTCCCTAAGGAAGATATACTTTCTTTTGAACAGATTTTGCAAGAATTTATCAGGATCAAGGTAGATGTGTATATTGTTGGAGTTGATGGTAAGCGGCTTTATTTTTGCTTTATGTTCTGACGATCACTTCAGGCTCAATGCCAACTCTCAATCTAGACAGCCTCTCCAAAGAATATTTTATATAAACAAGATGAAAATCTAATTTGCAGCCAACCCAATAAAAATCCCTATGGAAACAGCATCTTTGTATTTTAGTTGATATGTAATTAAATAAATTCTACAATTTGAATCCTGATTTCATAGGCAACAAAGGAGGAATATATTAACTATTTTTTACTCTAAATTTCCTGAAAAAGTAGCCTCGTTTTCTGTCTCTCTTCCTCCCTTCCCTTGCACTCTCTAGCCCATAATAATTTGGTTTAGCTTCACCTGCTGATGAGATCATCCTTGCCAAGGTTATCAGCAATGTCCAGATTGTCAGGATTAACTGTCTTCGTCTCAGGTCCCTCTGCAGCAGCGTACTTAAGCATCAGGCGCTCTCTCTAGCATTTGTCTTTGAAACTCTCTCCCTTCCTGACTCTGGCAAGACATTTCTGATTCACCTCCTACTCTCAAACATCTCCTCAGGGTCAGACATTGGTTCAACTCCCACTCTTTCAGTCTTCCCCAAGCTTCAAACTTACACTCGGTACCATGGTTCTAATTCCACAGACTCTTTCTAGTCAATTTCCTACATGTTTATGATTTCATGTATATCTACTTGTTAATGAATCCCCAAACTATACCTCCAGCCCAGACCTTTCTTCTGAGCTGCAGACCAACGGACTCGACTGTCCGGATATCCCCCAGGCACCTCAGATACATATTTTTAAAACTACGTATATGATTCCCCCTCCCAAAAATACTTCTTTCCTATCACAATCACTGCATCACTGCTTACCTAGTTTTCCAGATGGAAACCCTGAAACCATCACCAATTTCTCCTCTCCTTCCCTCTAGTCAGTGAGTCACCAGGTACTATAAATATTTCCTCTTAAATCAGTCTCTTCCTATCCATTTCCAGAACTTTAATCTAGACCCTTCTCATTTCTCAACTAGGCCTTCTAGAAGGACTTTCTAACTAATATCCTTGTCCATCCCTATAATGCTCTCCCATCCCATTTTCTGAAGAAAGCTTCTTCAGGCAGTTTTCCGACAATAACTGAAAACATTCTTGCTTCCCCAGGCAGGGCACTGGGTCTTCAGACTGTTTGCATCCACAGAATACACACATATCAAATAATTTTGCAGTTCAGTTTGTGTCCCTACTAGACTATATCTCTTCCAGGGCAGGTATTGTTCTTGCTTACCTTCTTATTTCCTATCTCTTCCCTAGATCCTAGGACATCATGGACATTCAGTAAAGACTTACTGAATACCTACTATTTATCAGGCACTGTTCTGGGTGCTGGGAATACAGCAGTGAATCTGACAAGCCCCTGTCCTCATGAAACTTATAGTCGCATCGGAAAGCCATATAATAAATAAATAAAAGCATATTTCAGGTAGTGATAAGTGCTAAGAAAAAAGCAGGGTTAAGAAACAGAGGCTGGGAGTGGTGGCTCATGCCTGTAATCCTAGCACTCTAGAAAGCTGAGGCAGGCAGATCACTTAAGCCCCAGAGTTTGAGATTAGCCTGAGCAATATGGTGAATCCTCATCTCTTAAAAAAAAAAAAAAAAAAAAAAAAATTGCTGGGTGTGGTGGTATGTGCCTGTAGTCCCAGCTACTCAGGAGATTGAGGTGGAAGGATGGAAGGATTACTTGAGCCTGGGAGGTCGAGGCTGCGGTGAGCTCTGATCATGCCACTGCACACCAGCCTGGGTGACAGAGCAAGACTGTCTCAAATTAAAAAAAAAAGAGAGAGAGAGAGAGGAAAGAGAGGAAAGAGAGGAAAGAGAGGAAGGAAGGAAGGAAGGAAGGAAGGAAGGAAGGAAGGAAGGAAGGAAGGAAGGAAGGAAGGAAGGAAGGAAGGAAGGAAGGAAGGAAGGAAGGAAGGAAGGGAGGGGAGGAAGGGGAGGAAGGGGAGGAAGGGAAGGAAGGGGAGGAAGGGAAGGAAGGGAAGGAAGGGAAGGAAGGGAAGGAAGGAAGGGACTGCTGATCAGGGATGTCCAGCAAATTACATTTTTAGTAGAGACTAGAATGAAGTGAGGCAGTCAACCTTGACAGTACTTAGGGGGAGCTTTTTAGGGAGAAGAGACAAGTGGTACACAGGTCCTTCGAAAGGTATAAAATTGGCATCCTTAATCTCTTCCTTTCTACTGGATCCTGTCCCTAAAATATACAGACGTATTCCAGTTTCAAGACTTTTTTAAAAAACCTTTTAAGTTCAGGGGTACACATGCAGGTTTGTTACATAGGTAAACTCATGTCATGGGGGTTTGTTGTACAGATTATTTCATCATCCAGATATTAAGCCTAGTACCCATAAGTTATTTTTCCTGATCCTCTCCCTCCTCCCACCCTTCACCCTCTGATAGGCCCCAGTGTTTATTGTTCCCCTCCATGTGTCCATGTGTCCTCATCATTTAGCTCCCACTTATAAGTGAGAATATGCAGTATTTGGTTTTCTGTTTGCATTAGTTTGCTAAAGGATAATGGCCTCCAACTCCATGTACCTGCAAAGGATATTATCTTGGTTTTTTTTATGACTATATAGTATTCCATGGTGTATATGTACCACATTTTCTTTATCCAGTCTATCATTGATGGGCATTTATGTTGAGTCCATGTCTTTGCTATTGTGAATAGTGCAGCAATCAACATACGCATGCACGCATCTTTATAACAGAATGATTTATATTCCTTTGGGTATATACCCAGTAATGGAATTGCTGGGTCAAATGGTATTTTTGTCTTTAGCCCTCTGAGGAATCACCACACTGTGCTTATACACTGTTGGTGGGACTGAAAATTAGTTCAACTATTGTCAAGGCTTCCTTATAACTAAAAATATCCCCTTGATCCCAGGAACCTTTAATTTACTAACAATTTTACCCTTTTCCATCATCCCAGATATCTTGGAAAGTATCTGTTCCTGCTGTCTCTACTGCCTGGCATTCTTTTCAGTCTTTATCAAAGATTATCACCTTCCTTGTCATTGCACGCCACCCTCTCCATCCCAGATCCTGGTGGCCACAATGCCCTCCATGCTCCCTCTCCCTCTATCACTGAAAGCTTGTCTGTGAACAGAAGAATCCATCTCCATGATTGCGTACCTTCTCTTCCTCCACTTTTCTCCAAATCCTAGGCACTTTTAGATGGTACCTGCTCAAGTTTTCCCAGATACCCACCAAGAGGTAACTTTCTCAGAATTTTCATAGTACTTGATCTATATCTCTCTTATATATTCAACAAAAAATATGAAGACATACTATGTGCTGGGAATTATTCTAAAACTAAGAAAACAAGGAAAAAAACTAGATTGCTCCTTGCCCTCATTATTATACAACACGTTTTCTGTCAGTACTACAGGAATATATAAATAAATGTTCTATCTTCCTTGAGGGCAAGATTCAGGTCTAATTTATCTTTTGATCTTTCTTATTACTCAGCCAGAGTTTTGCATATGGCAGACATAAGGTAATAGTTGGTTGAGTAATCCATGTAAATGAATGCTGTTTAGTACCTACAAAAATGGGATTTCTCAAAGATGATTAGAGAGGTAAGTGGTAAGGAAGATGTTTTCTCATAAAACCCAGCAGCTTTGCAAAAATGGGCTACAATAAAGAACCACAGCATATCACTGGTCCATAAACATATGTTCCATTTTGGCAGAATCCTAAACTTTAGTAAGAAGCCACACTTGATACTCCAATCATTAAGCAGGGAGATCAATTCACTAGGCTCCTGCCTAAATGAGTTTTCTTCTAGGAACTATCGGTTTTCATTTGCTCCTTTGCCTTCCTCCTTTTTACATTAGGGCATTAATTGTTTTTTATTACAAAGGTATTTGTTAGTTCCAAAAGACATTGTACTAAAGATAGACCAGTATTATACCACTGCAACCTACAAACAACCAAATGTCAATGAAACGCACATTTGCAAATGGAAGGTGAAATTACTAGCCTCAAGGAAAAACTGGTGGTCAAACAATTGTTTTTTTCCTAAAAGTTACTGTTTTTCTCTCTTTAGATGACTTCATTGAGAAGCTTAACCGGTATGAATTTTTTGATGGTGAAGTGAAAACCTCAATACTTTTCTTAACAATCCATGATGCTGTTTTGCATATTTCGATGAAGAAAGATTACAGTACTTCAAAGTTTAAACCCAGTCAGGTACCAGCTCTTTGATGACTTTCACAATTGCATAAGCAGCCACTCCTTAAATTTCTCTTTATTTTTCAACATCAAAAAAACCCAGCCCCTAATCCCTATTTCCATTCTCTTTTTCTCAGGAAAAAGATGGAAAAACTGATTTTACCATAAATACAAATGGAGGATTACGTAATCGGGAATATCAGGTAAGATTCTTCAACAGGTTTATCTTCACCTAGACATCAGAGCAAAAAAAAAAAGAAAATCACCTTCAAAGTAGTGAGGCCACTTCCTGCATGTGGCAGAAAGCCCAGCACTTGCTTGAGCCTCTGTGCCTCATCCCTAGAGAAGTGAAGCAATGCTAACCAATCTCACAGGGAGTTTTTGGGAAAAGAAACTCAGACCCGTACAAAAAAAGGATGAAAAAATAGTGATAACACATCTCCATTAATGCAATATTGAGCATATCTTATTTTTCAAACCACTTACAACAATGCTCTTATTCTGGCCCTGTAATAATCCACGTAGCAGGGAAGGTATTGCTATTTCCATTTACAGGTGAATAAGCAATGAAAATGATAAGCTAATACACACCTCCCAATAGTCAGATGCTTGAGAAGTCCCCAGCACAGTGTCCAGTCAAGCAATGAAACAAGTTTCTATCCTTCCTTACTAGAGTGAGTTGCCAATTCAGCATTTAACTGGAGAGTCCCATTTCATTGCAGATGTTCATTTCTAGAACATCCAGTCCTTTAAAGCAATGTTTCTAGTTTGGGAAAAGTAGAATCACAAATTAAAATGGGTTTCTGCTGTAGGCCAGGTAGATGGCAGGTGTATTACATTCAGTATCTCAATCCTTATAACAATATACAAAGGAGGTATCTTCATTTTCCAAATGGAAAAAAAAAAAAAAAAAAAAAAAAAAAAAAAAAAAAAAAAAAAAAAAAACAGGAAACAGGCTCAGAGAGCTTAATTTGCTTGAGGTCACACACCAAGTGACCCCAACAGGATTGCACTAAGATCTTTCTGATGACAAGACCTGTCTTCTGTTCACTATAGTACACCATCTCTATCCTCTGGTGAAAAACTAACAGATTGAGGGACCAGAGAAAGAATGTAATGATTGTCTTCAAGCATGGCAGGCAGCTGGTGGTATTTCTCTTAGCTGAAAGGTCTCAAAAAAGGAATTTCTAGTCGAAATGAAAAAGAAATGTATAGCGTAAGATAAATCTGGAACATTATTAAGAGTGGTATCAAGTAGCAAAAGTCAGATGAAAAGGTCATTCCAGAAAATTGGATAGACCTGAGGTAAGAGGTGAACGTAGATAAGCACCATGATTCTGTCTCCCAGGACTAGATTCCAGAGAACCCCAATAAAACTGGCACCTTGCCTGAGTACCTTATAAGAAGAGCCTCGCACCAGAAATCCTCTCCTCAGTAACTGCATTCACAACTGTCACCAAGTATTGGAGGATAAAGGGTAGGAACAGCATTTAAACTTCATGTCTGACCCAAACACTAGAACCCATTGTCTAACAAATGTAGCTAGCACATTGGTGGACCTTGGCTTCCCCGTATTAAAAAAAGAAACATTTAACACCAGCTCTTTGTCCAGCCTCTAGGAAGGTAAATCAGCAGCAGTGGATAGGCCACCAGTGGTGACTGGGGTAAAAGCTGAATGTACCAGGCCAACACACAGAGTTCTTTGGAACAAATGTGAAGAAAGATATTGCTACAACACACTGTACCATTACTTTAAGTTAAATTAGGCCTTTGAATTACAATGTGGTATCACATGAATCTATGTTAAACAAGTAGTGATGGAAGATACTTGATCATTAAAATTCAAGACAAAAAAACTGATAATCTGGTAAATTCTAGCTCCTAAGATGTGATCATTGTAACAGAACTTGACAAGTGTTTTAAAACAGTAACTTTCTGTCTTCTTCCAGGTACCAGGTGAAACAAAATTCTAATCAACATATAATTCAGAGGGATCTTCATCTGACCATGACATAAAAAACTTTATACCCAGGAAGTTATTGATAAGTTCATACATTGTATAAAGAGTATTTTTGACAGAATATGTTTCAAACTTTGGAACAAGATTGTTCTAGTATGGCATATTCTTCACATATCTAGTATGAAATTATGTAAATATTCTTAATTTTATATCTTGTAGATTTATCAAAGGACAAAAATTATTTTGTTCGTATGTATTTTTGTAGCACTGACAGATTTCCATCCTAGTCACTACCTTCATGCATATGTTTAGCAGTGTATTGACGCCACTGTTTTGAATGTCATAATTTATACAGGTCATACTAATATATTTCCATTAAAAAAATCAGTTGTACAGTGGATGTGTCTTGTTAAATTTGTTAGCTTTCTGAAACATGCTTGCTGTGGGTCCCGTTATATAGTGGTCTGGCTGGAAACCTACACGAGAATCTTCTAACAGAACCCCTGTAATCAGGCTTCTTTGCTCAGATTTTATGATTACCAGTTTTTTAAAGCATCCAACCTCCTATCCAGATTTTAAACACAATCCTCTAATGTAATATCTGTAACTACATAGATTTAGTATGAAAACTATACAAGCTAAAAGATGAGAAAGCTTTTTTAGCTTTCTAAAAAAACTAAAAGGAAGGTGAAAAGAAAAGATGGGTAGCCAATTCTT
This sequence comes from Chlorocebus sabaeus, assembly GCF_047675955.1. Classification (NCBI taxonomy): domain Eukaryota; kingdom Metazoa; phylum Chordata; class Mammalia; order Primates; family Cercopithecidae; genus Chlorocebus; species Chlorocebus sabaeus. Next base: position 80,854,938 of record NC_132924.1, on the reverse strand, counting down.
CCTGGTCTCAGTGGGAACAAGGAAAACAGATGGCAGAGAAGTAGTACGACTCTTCTTTTTCACTGCTGGTTATTATTTGTAACTCAGAGGGCAGAATAACAGCTCCAGAGTTCAATTTATCTGGAGAAGGAGATTCAGCACACCTGCTTCTCCTTTTCCACTGGTATGGCTCTTGGTGAAAATTTGTATTTATGTAATAGTTAGAAATATCAGCACCAAGAGAAAAATATTCAACGCCCTTTATTAAACATCAAACCACTTTGTCAATGGGAAAAGCTGTCCCAATTGTTTTAGATCTTACCTCTGAACATTGTTGTCAAAGTACCTTTCCACTCTGTTAGTGTCGTTGAGAGGGCTTATCTATTGGACTTAAAACTACATACACAAAGGTAAGATACAGGTTATTTACATAGCCAATCTTAAAAGTAGAATATCAGCACTCTCTTATTTTCCCATTTTTTGTAGAGACAGTATCTATGATGCCCAGGCTGTCTCAAACTCCTGACCTCAAGCAATCCTCCTGCTTCGGACTCCCAAAGTGTTGGGATTACAGGTGTGAGCCATTGTGCCCAGCCACAGCACTCTTTATTAAGTGTTTAACTTTTTGAGTCGACACCTTATAGAGTCCCATACACCCTATGGACTTTGGGGGGGAAAAAACCACACACACAATTTACGTATAAAATGCCCCACAAATCTTGGGTTAAGAACTTCTCCTCTAAAGAGGGCAGGAAGTCGAAATTGAAAACAGGAGCCTATTTACTCAATCATTTGGTTTGAAGTTGAGGCAAATGCCTTATATATAGGATTGTCGTTGAGGTCTCCATCTTCCCAAGCAAAGGTGCCCTCTGCATTCTTCTTGCCAACCAAACCAAACGAAACAACAACAACAAAAAAAACTCAAGAAACAAGCACAAGCACTCCAATTCTTGTGCCCACATCACAGTACATTCAACCTTAACACCTTAGAGGTTTACTTATCCTTAAATGTTTTTTTCTTGTAGGCCACTAAGGTTGGGTATACTTCTAGTAATGGGAATACATGGGGCTGAGCTTCTACTTGCCTGCCTCAGAGCACATATTGGAAATTGACTAGTACCAAAATCTGATCCCTAATTTAGGAAGAGGTCAAGAGACCATGTTGGAACATAAAAATAAACTTATGTAAACCAGAGCAAGATTGGAAGGGAAAGGATGCAACTGGGAGACAGAACAACTTGTGAAGAGACAAATACATTACAGAAATTCAGAAAGGGTGAAAGTAATACATGTTGAGCAGTTTATCTTTAAAATTATTGTGTAAGTTATTTAAGCATTTGATACATATTTTTATCTAAACACAGAACTTACCACTTAGAAATGTAAATGAAATATTTTAAATGGCTGACCCTACACTGCATGAACAAGAATATAAAAGAGGGACATTTAATTCACGTTTCTAGCATCTTCATCTGGATTTCAATATGTCACGGCTGACCTGTTCATCTTCCCCTAGTCTCTCTACCAGCATCTTTTCTACCTCAGTTAATGACAACTCCATTTTTCTTAAGCTGATCAAGCCAAAAAATCCACCAGGAAATCCTATTGACTCCTGGTGACTTTTAAATGTATACATATCTGTAACTACATAGATTTAGTATGAAAACTATACAAGCTAAAAGATGAGAAAGCTTTTTTAGCTTTCTAAAAAATCTAAAAGGAAGGTGAAAAGAAAAGATGGGTAGCCAATTCTTCCTGGTCTCAGTGGGAACAAGGAAAACAGATGGCAGAGAAGTAGTACGACTCTTCTTTTTCACTGCTGGTTATTATTTGTAACTCAGAGGGTTACATTTAACCCTTTAAATGACTTTTAAAATATAGTCATTTAACTCTCAAAATAGCCCCAATAATGTCGGTATTATGATTTCCCCTACTTTTTAAAAAAAAAAACAAGTAAATGAAGACTCAAAAGCAAGTAACTAGTCTAAATTAGATAGTCACAGGTGGTAAAGCCAGAAATCTGTCTGGACAGTCTAACTCTATACAACCCAGGCTTTTAATTATTAGAAAACATCACCTCCTAAAAGAAATTAAGACCTAACTAAAAACTGATTACAAGATAAGGACTAAACTCAGGAATAATTATAGGTGCATTCCACAGATTTGTTCCAAAGTCACTAATTTAGCATTGTACAATTATAACCAGAAAAGCAGGTAGGAAATACTAATGTTCAGAATTAAATACATTTCTCTCTCATGGTTTTGCACGTATTTCAGTAATGTATTTTAAACATTAAGATTTATTTCCTGGCCACAACACTTTGAATATAAGGAAAATTTTTGAAGAAAATGTAAGGACTATCAAGAATAATTCCTAGGTAAGTTAGAATGTAAGCTCCTAAAGGGCAGAGACTATTTTGTTCATTATCATACACCCACATCTAACATACATAAGTGGTGTTTAACTTTATAAATCAATAATTCATATATCTTTACGTATATCCTTCCACAAGTCACCCACTTCCCAATTCTTGATACCTGTTATGTTACCACCATCATCTCTTGTGTAAATTATTAAAACACCCTTCTGACTGGTCCCTCTGCTTCCATCTTAGCCTCCTTGGTCTTATCACACAGCCAGAATAATCCTTTTACCAAAAAAAAAAAAAAAAAAAGTTTTAACATTAAGTGAATAGATTTTTTTTAAAGAGGTCCTACCCAATTGTGAGAACTAAACCCATGACTTATTGTTTCAATCCTGTGCTTCTACGGTGCCAAAAAATTCAAAAATTTTAAAGATGGGGATATGGGAAAATTAAGCACTAAAGTGTTAAGAATTCTGCCTTAAAACTTCTTCCCTCAGTGATGGAAAACTGAAGGGACATGAATCAAAACAAGACGTTTAAAAATCCAAATTAGGTTTTATTAGCATCACTGCCAAGTATTTTCCCTGGTTTATCTCCACTTCTCGTTAAGCCTAGTATATCTGATATTGCTTTGATTGCACATATGCCATATTAAGTAACTGATTGGTTTCTAGACCATAATTTAGCAAATTACAAACCAGTGAAGAAGAGTAAGTCCACTTCAATCAGAATATGTTTATATTAGTATGAAGAGTAAGTCCACTTCAATCAGAATACAGTATGTTTATATTAGTATGAAGAGTTAGTCCACTTCAATCAGAATACAGTATGTTTATATTAGTATGAAGAGTAAGTCCACTTCAATCGGAATATAGTGTGTTTACACGTTTAACATCAACATACTAATTTGATGGGTAATCTAATGAAGAAATATCTGAGTATTCATGCACTTTTTTCATATACTCATAATGTACTCATTTTCAAAAACTTTATGAAAGATGGAACTGTAGAGTTTTCCAAAAAAGATTACAAAAGATACTCTTCCAATACATTAGTCAGAACAAAGCCTTCAGCAGTTCTGTATACTTCATACAGCCTCTTATTGAGTTTAAAAGATATGTTCAAATATCTCTTCCATTTACATTTCAGTGGTATTTAATTAGCATTTACACGATAATTTTGAGCAAGTAGTTTTTACAGGGCAAAATGAATATAGTTTCTTATAGTCTTTGCAAAAGGTATTTCCCCAAATACTGTATATTCTGAATAAACATGCCACTGAAGAAATGTAACATTCAACTTGATGGTTTTAATCTTTTAGAAGTGAACTTATACTGTAGAAAGTTATCAACATAAACACGGAAAATTCTGCATTCTTCCAAATGTGCCAATACATAAAAATTCATCTAGGCAAAATAGTATTTATGCTTCCATTTTATTGTTTTTAAGAATTAAACTGCCACCTCAGTAGTCTTAAGAGCAATATAATGAAACATACATACATTTAATTTAGACTTATGTCCATCATAGCTTCAAAGGCTTCCCTGAAATAAGGCTGGGATTCACATCTTTTCCCGTAAGGAAAGAAGCACTAACAGTAATTTTGTTATCCTTCTACCCCCCACCCTCAAACAATTGATGAATTCAAGTCTAACACGATTTAAAACTTTTGTCTACTACAACATTCATCTGATATGCCTCCCTGCATAACATAGATTTCTTAAACCTAATTGAAAATAAATCATTTTTTTAAAACTCTACAAGAGTTCTCTTAATTCAAAATTTTATGATACTGATTTTTCTCGTCCAATACATAGGCTAAGTGGTTGCTTACCACATTCAACTCTAGTGACTTTCAATAAAAGCAGGACAGCTCTTCATAAATAGTTGAGAAGCTCTAAAGTGATTTTGGCTATTTTCTTATTACATGGAACAAAGAAATGGTTTGGATTTTTAACAGTTACATTTTAATAGCTCCTAAACAGGGGCATGAAAAGGAATCAAGTTTGCACCAGTCCAAGTACCTACAGTAATATGATAGAAGCACTCACCACCAACATTTCACACTATTTCACTCCCATGCTTTTAATAACAAGCATTTCTCACTAGAAATATTGCATTAACACTGGACTTTCAAACTGTGAAGTGTAGAAAATCACTTGCCTGACTTAAAACAAAAAAGTTTATTAGTTATTTTTGGCCAGTCAAGGTTGAAATGGCCATTTTGTTATTTCTAACTTCTGCTCCTAGGGTTCAGAAATGATTTTGCATCTGATCATTCAAGATGAGAATTTGTTTCACCTGTACCTGACAGAATAAAATGGTAAATTAGCAATCAGTTCACCCTTTGTCAAAAGAAGTATGTTCTAAATGTATATACTACAAACTATCTAATAAATGATATCTGCATACTACACATTTCATGTTTTATTATGCACCATTTTAGTGGGGAGGAAAAACTTCACAGGGATTTATTCAAAGGATATAAATAATATCCTAAGAACGTTGATTTATACACGAGTTCTGTATAAACTGTTAAGTGGTCATCTTAGCTGAACTATAACAAGCCCCTATAATGTAAAAGCTGACTCTAAAGGCACCATGTAAAGCACTGAAATCCACAATTTAGCTGTTACTTTCCTCTTCTCCAATAGAAAATTATCTGGTAGTCTTCACTGTTGACTCCATGCTAAAATGTTCCAAATTCAGACTGCTTTACCAACAAAAGGAATAGGAAATAAAAGTTTTAAAATTTCAAGTTAGAGGAAAAATTCTATCACATAGCAATGAAACCTGAGCAAATGCAAATTTGTGATTACAAGAATATGTCCTTCATTAATACATTATTCAAATTCCTCCATGGCATTCAAACTGCAGTTGAAAATCCTATAAACAAGAACCCACTTAAACACAGCATCAAACTCTACCATGAAATGAAGAATTACATAAAGCCTATTCAGCCCTATTCAGTTTAAGACAATGAACAAAACAGAACACATTTCATCTAAATAACACCATTTAAACAGTTCTATAAAATAATGTTACTTAAGATCAGTATGTGTGGTGCATATGTGATTCCGACCATTCAGTAAAAAAGCATTAATGAGTAACAGCATTCCCCACCAGCTTGAAGCCTGTAGAGTTGATTACTTTGGCCATCTCTTTCCAAATAATTAGTAATGCCTTTTAACATTACAAACAAATATATCTTAGTACTAGAATTCCAATGTATTTTGGTGCTCCTGAGGCTGCCTAAAAATGAAAAGGCATCCAAGTGAAGTGCATTGTATACTTACTATACCTCGAAACCTCAACATTTCAGTGCCTAAAATGTGAAATAACTCTCTATCATTTAACAGTCTGCCTTACAGCAAATTCTAGATTTTTGCTTTTAGGATTTTATTATAACTTTGGGAAATTAGTGGTAAAACATATGGTTTAAAAAACAGTATGTGGTTGCACTTAAATTCACATAAAAATAGCATTTTTACAACCTTATTGAAATTTAATCCTTTTACACAGGTTAACAAAATGTATCACAAGAAAAACTAAACGTTGGGTTTAACAAAACAATACTTTTGAAGTAAAACAATGAAAAATTTTTTCAAATTTTTTACAAATGGTCACCTCTGGGTCAATTTACTAAACTAGGGGAATAAAGATGTTAAAATATAGCTGTGCTCAACTGAGCCACTTATCTGTACTACAGTATGGTACTTGAAATCAATCTTAAGGTCAAGATTTAAAACCATTTTAAGAAACAAGACCCTATGTGTTTTATACTACCTCAGTAAGAGGTACTCTTCCTTCCCAAAACAGTCAAAGCTTAATTGAAAGATTGACTATACATAGTTTTTCTCCTCCTCATATCTTCAGTTCAAAATACTATTATCATTGGTAATACGGTCTATATCTCGTCTGATCTGGATGATGTGGTCCAGGAAGTGGGGTTTGAGAAGGCGGACCCTGCAATCGTGGAGGAGGAGGTGGCCCTCTTGGTGCAGGCCATATACCAGGACTCATTCCCCCTGGTTGTGTAAATGGAGGGCTCAGAGTTCCTTGATCTTCAGTGAACTGGGGTAATGAGTTAGGATTATAATGGTGAGGAGGGGGTGCAGTTACAGGTGGACCACCATGTTGAGGTGGGGGAGGTCCTGGAGGAGGATGATTCATATAAGGTGGCATCTGGGCAATAATATGTCCAGGGGGAGGGGTTATTGGTGGTGGAGCAGAGGTCATTGGTGGAGGTGGAGCTTGGCTATATACCAAGTGAGGAGTACCTGCAGCCTGGGGAGGATGTGGCATTGGATGGCTTATTGGTGGTGGAGGAGGTGGGGGTGGTGCATAATGTTGCTGTGGAGGCATAATATGATGAGGGTGCGATACCACTGGTTGACCCTGATATTCAGGATGATGGTGAGCAGGTGCTGGGGCAGGAGGTGGTGGTTCTCTAGCACCTGAATTTGAGTCATCCTGAATAGGGACGGTTATTAAATTGCTGTGTTTTCTTGTTGAAATACGAAAGGTTTCCTGACTGACCGATCGAGGTGGAGGTGGAGCCATGGACAATTCTGCTGGAGGAGCACGAATATCCTCATGTGGCTGATTATAGTGCTCATGCGGCACATGTTGCAAAGGAGGTGGTGGCATCATGATGTGCTGCTTTGGCGGAATATGGCTCATATGGTGCTTGTCTGGTGGCATTATAAAACGCTCAGGGATTTCAGTTGGTGGTGGGGCAATAGGAGGATGAACATTTTCAAGTGAAGCACGGGTAACAGGTTTTCCAGCTCTCATATGGCGATGGTTGATATGAGCCTGTAAGTCTCTCTGAGACAAATACGTTCTCTTGCACCCTTGAACAATGCTACACATGAAGAGAGAACCTCGTGTACACTGCTCAATTCGTTGCACAGGATCACTACAGCTAAATCAGAAGGGGAAAAAATGTGATTTACTAGAATAGAATATAAAAAATTATGTAATTTTCAAAAATATGCCTCTTTTAAAAATTTGACTGTTACATAAAACATATCAAAAGTCCACAATTAGAAGTTACAGTTATTCTACGTGAACCTTTAATCTTCCCTACTTTGTTGTCTATTAGCCATTAAGCATAGGCATTTCTGTCATCTTCAGAACTCCTAATATCAAACAATATGTTTCAAGAAGAGACCTCATTCTTCCCAAGGCCTAGAATTTATCTAATTTTCTCAAACAATTCTACGTTTTGCATCCATTTGCCAAAAAACCCAGCAAGAAAAAAACCAACGGGTTGATTACTTACAACCATGGAATTCAAACTTGTATGGTATTATTGAGTGATAACTGTTTGTTGAGCAAACAGTGGAAAACAGTAAGTAGAAAACAGTAAGTAGAAGACACTGCAAGGACTACAACAACAAGTAACATCAGCCTCATCATTAGGGTTCTTAACATTAAACATAAACTATTTCAATCTAAGCCTGGACTATTAAAAGTCCTTTAAGGAAGGGTTTTTTTCTGAATTGTCAGGCAAATTTACACTTTCCTAACTTTCTAATTTGTGAGCACTAAATTTAACTTAACATTTTCTTAAAAACTCAGGGTCAAAATTGTAACTATTTTTCATTTACCATATTTAATCCATACTTGCCATTACAGCTTTCTTGACACAGTGGGGAAAGAGGACTGAAATAGGAATCTGAAGATCCTGGATCTGGTATTGGCTCAGTAATTTGAAGTCACTGAACCATTTTTGAGTTTATTTCTTCATTTGTACAATGAAGTTAAAGTATCTACCTACTTCACAATGTTCTTACATCTATTTTATATTACTTCAAAGAATATATTTAATATCAAATGAAACAACAAAAGTGACAGTATTTAATCCCCAATTAAGCACTATATAAAAATATATGTGTGTATATATATAAGCAATTATCATTGAATATGTGTGTCAGGTCATTTGGCACTAAACTAAATGGCTCTATACTCTTGATTTTGAGTTGTCTATCTTTCCATCCTTACTATAAGGCTGGCACTCCTTATTGATGTTATTATGCTTCCCTTTAGTGGCCATCTGGCACACTTGTTTTTTGCTTCTAGTTCATTGTAATCTCTGAACTATTTCAACCTTAACAAGATGAGAGGCACTTTCTCTTGGGTGGTGCTTAAAAACAGTAATACATACTGTTTAACTCTGATTGTCATTTCTTCACTTCCTGAGCTGGGTCTGTTAATACAGATAGGCTTCTGTCCTAAAATTGCTACTAAGGACCACATAAGTGAGGTGTGACACTTAGTACTTTGTTATATTTAGTCCATTAGTAAAGTTAGTACATTAGTATATTCAGTACATTAGTTACATTTAGTACCTTGAGAACTAATTTCTTTAAACAATAAGTACCTTTTAATTTCCTTTTAATACTTAAACCTTTAAAAGTTTAAGAGTTTTAAACTTTAAGAGGAAACCTTTAAAAGTCCTCTAAATAATGTTTTATCACATCTGAAATCCTTTATCCCAATGAAGCAATCAAATTTACTATGTAACTTAAAATGAAGGTATACCATGTTGAAAACTTAGGCCTGAGAAAACACCCAAAAAAACAAATGACATATATTTCTAGTGTTTTAACTCTTCTGAATTACAATTCTATAAACGAAATGTTTTAAACTCATAGAACAAATTTTATAATCTGTTACTTTAAAATGCGAATAAAAACATGCCAAGAGAATTAGTTGTCACTGAGCTGTCAATAAATCACCCCTCTCTCTCCTGGTGACGTTAAATTTTCCTACACCATAAAAGGGAATCATTGCTGACAAGTGTCCACAGCTTTGTTATCAATCAATACCACAAATCTTGGTGTAGCTTTAAGCACAGGTTATAAGTGATCTAAGAAGCCTATGGCTATTCCAAGCAAGTATCTCTCATTCTTTCTTAAGCCTTCCTTATCAAGAGTTCTGAACTGATATAAAAATTCTTACTCTGTTTTCTTCAAGACTATCCCAAAACGGATCTAGCTTTTTATAATTTGTTTGAGACTATGTAATGATGGTGTTCTAAGATATACTCCAGATACAATAATCAGATTTGAAAGTAGCAAGAGCTTATATGTATATATATAGTGCTTACTATATGCCAGCTACTATATATATGTATGTGTGTACATATGTTATATATATAAAACCTCATTTAATCCTAAAAATACCACAAGGAGGTAGGCACTATTATCAGCCTCATTTTATCAATAAAGAATAGTCTATGACAGTAAAACAGCTAATAAATAGCAGAATAAGGATTCAAACCCAGGAATTCTAATTCTGGAGTCTTTGCTCTCAATATATCTTAATATTTCTTTAATGTCTCATCAAAAAAGTAACTGTTTTAGGTTTATAATAATACTTCTATAATGGCAAACAGACTTCATTCTGACCAATTTGAGTTGACTGACAGTGTTTACCTTGCCCTATATTAAAGAGAAACGCTAGGCAAGCTGGGCTCACAGAAAAAGATTAGCCATGTCTATATGTTTGATCTCCTGCCTGATTTATATCACTCCCTAACCTTTAATCCAACTTACAAATCATTGCACTAAAACTTTATTATTTAAAAAAGGTAATGATAATCTTATCTTACCCTGGACACATCTTATCTCCCTTTTTTTCATGTAAAATAGCACAGTCATAGCAAAAAACATGCTTGCATGGAATCTGTAAACAAAGACATATTACAGTTAAGCATATTAGAACTTAAAATATTTCTTAAAAAACATATATATAATGATCTATACATAAGAAGGCTTAGAAGGTACTTGAGAATACCTGTTAAAATGAATATTTATTAAGTACTAATTATAATAACCTTTTTCAATCACAAAGCCTTTTGAGAACATCACAAAAACTATGGCCCCTTTCCCAATAAATATACACATATGTATTTGCTTACACTTTCTGGAGGTGTAAACTCTATGAATTTCACCCATGGTACCCAGACGTTTTTTCCTTTCTAAGAAACAGATCTTGCTCTGTTGCCCAGGATGGAGTCCATTGGTGTGATCACAGCTCACTGTAACCTCGAACTCCTGGCTGATGTTCCCACCTCAGCCTCCAGAATAGCTAGGAACATAGGTGTGTGCCACCACACCAGGCTAATTATTTTATTTTATTGTAGAGACGGAGTCTCGCTAAGTTGTCCAGGCTGGTACCAAACTCCTGGCCTCTGGCAATCCTCACACCTCAGCCTCCCGAAGCTGTGGGATTATAGGTGTGAGCCACCACACCCAGCCCTCTGCAGGTCAAAACCTCCTGAAGAACACTTTAATTATGTGTTTTTTTAAAAAAATCTTGTTTCTCCTGAAACTATTTGAATGCAGTAAAAATAACAAGTATGTCCTATGTTTAATATAAGCAGCATCTTCCTCTGATCGTTTTAAGTTAATCAACTAATAAAAATCTAAAAATCAATCAGAAGGATACAGTAAAATGATGTTAGAACCACATTTTTAAATTCACAGCCTGTTACTACTTCTTTACTATGATGTACAGGAAAGCAACAGTGCATAATCCACGCCATCTACCATCACAGGTATGTTATTGAATTCAATATTTTTTCTAAACGCAAATGCAAAACTATCTTTTTTGGAGGGAAGAAATGTGAAAATTACTATAAAATTACAGTTAGGATTGTAAAATTTTTTTAATGATTAGAATTCAATTTTCAGAAATCATAATTATTATTAAGCCTCTCTGAGCCTCAGGAAAAAAAGAAATTATATAAATATTATTAATGCAGTTTTATGTAAAAAAAATTGTGGCCTTCAAACATAAGTAGTTTTGTTCTATTTATTAAGAAAAAAATTTTTCCTTAATAAACTAGAATAACTGTAAACTAACTAGTATCAAACACTCCAAAGAAATTAGTTTTCAGAAATTATTTTAAAGTTTTATTTAATATTTTACAAGAATTCAACAATTTGTCAAGATAATCATATTAAATTCATAGTATTCCAATACTTCCCTTAGTTATTTCATACTTATTTAAAATGTCACAAACTTAGTCATGAAACAATGATAAACCTATCTAGTTAAATTTCAGAACCCCATCTCTATGCAAATGCTTACTGACAAAAACAGTATTTAATTATACTTACCATTCGCCCATAGATTTTAATAGGCAATCCACACTTGTCACAGAAATGAACTGGTGTATCATCCTTTTCACCTAAGATGTTTATCTGTTGAAATGATATAATTAAAATTATCTTCTCACACAATTCTAAAGATTGTATCTACACAATGAATTGGTCAGTGTTTTATAAAAGTTGTTAAAACAATTAGAAATAAAAGCTTCTTGGTATAATCTCCATGTATTCCCCACCATTAGCTGTGATACCATTAGTTTTTCTTCTTAGTGTTAATAGTTACTGATTTTACTGAAAAGTACTTCAAATTATTCTTGAAAATAGAGTATTAACAAATGATTTGTATGTACTGAAAATCAGTTATAACAAGTTCATAACATTCTTTATGTATTGTGCATTACTCTAATAAAACATTTTAACTATTTAATACTTAAAATATTTTATTGTTCTAATACAATTTTTCATTTTTAATTATACCTGAAAGTCCCAAAAAAGGTGTCCAGGAAACCTTCGCTGATTTCCAAACAGCTCACCACCTTTACAGTCATACCGTTCTTCTTCATTATAATCAAATCCTTCTGAGAAAAAAAAAAAAGTACTGCCCATTAACTTTCCACATCTCAAATTTCATTTTGGAAGTACATATACATGGCAAAATAGATCTTTTCACTAAAAAGCCCATCTGATGCCTTTCAAAGCTCTTCTAAGAATAAGACAATCAAGATTAGTTTAAAACATCAGTTAGAAGTGATCTTGGTGATCTAGTCCAACTCTTTCACTTCATTATTGAGAATATTACTATATGGAGACTCATAACAACTCGACATATAGCAGAAAAGTGGCAAAGCCAGGAACAGACCTCAGATCTCTTGACTCCCATTCAAATGCTCTTATCAATTCATGAAACTATTTCTAATGTAAAATGTTACTGACTACTGATTATCATGCTTGTTGCACAAATTTTTAAGATACTGATCACCATTTATTCTAGTCTAGCTACAAAAATGGTATGCCATGAGACTGATTTTATTGCCAAGAGTATAATGAAAACATAAAGCATTCTACGCATTTTATTAGCAAACAAGTTTTCTTCTTTAGCCCTAAAATGAGTAATTTAGACACTTTAACATATTCATATTTCATCCTGTCGATTAAAACCACTCCCTGATTAATTACCCAAACAGCAGCCATATCATATCTTATGTATCCTTTCCTACAACACATTTATCAATATCAATAAACTTAAGATATATGAAGATCAAATGGGCTCAATTTCTCTGGCCTAATTAAAAAGTTGATGGCAATCTTCTCATCTCCTACAAAAGAACAAAAAATGAATCAACAGTCTGATGGGAATTCCAGGTAGAATCCAATTACCTAAAGTAAAGCTGAGCAGACAAATATATCCCTCCAAGGAGCCAGGCTTCTCACGACTCTTTTGGCCCTAGAACTGGTAAACAGAGTAGCCAAGCACACAAGTTTTAACTTTACCCACATGACTAAATTACAGCACTTATACACAGACACAGACACACACAGACACACACTCACATTAACACACAAATAGTGATGCAAGAATTTTTTGAAGCTGATAGACACTTCAGTGTACTGCTATTTAATTACTGCCAATACGAATGTATAATCCAAAGTCAGGGCACTCTGATAAGCTATACCTGAGAGTTCCTAGGCTCCTATATCACCCATTTACACCTTAGAAAAGCTGGTGTGATCTAAAATTCAAAATAAGGAGCACATTATCATTTTTCAGAGTAGTTCCACCTGTACTCCCATCATTAAACTATATATATTTGTAGAGATACCACACAGACACCCCAAACTCCACATTTTGATTGATGCCTAGGAAAACAACAATAACAAAAAAAAATTTCTTTTACTCCAAATTCCGAGAGGGAAAGGGGGAAAAGGATTTTGGCTTTTCTGCATTGTTTGAACTATTAAAGAATGCATTTGTACACTACCATGTTGTTTTAAAAAATTAGTTTTTTAAAAAAAGCCAAAGCAGGAGTGACCGTAAATTAGAGGTAGTGCAACAGCAGCCCTAGGTTATTACTAACACGATTTGTAACAATTTGACTTCAAATATACTTGTTTAGATGGGAGAGAAACCCTACAACAAAAGAAACCATAATGTATGTTTTAACTAAAGCAGCTTGATCCTACAAAATAAATACAGACAAATTGCTGGAATAGAATAGAAAGTCTAGAAATACAAAAAAATACTTTTAATACAGGGGTCCCCAACTCCCAGACCTTGGACCAGTACCCTTGGCTTGTTAGGAATGTGGCCACACAGCAGGTGAGCAGAGGGCTAGGGAGCATTACCACTTGACCTCTGCCTCCGCCTCCCATCAGATCAGCAGCTGCATTAGATTCTCAGAGGAACGCAAACCCTATTGTGAACTGTGCAAGAGAGGGATCTAGGTTGGTGCTCCTTACAAGAATCTAACTAACGCAACAGTTGCATCCTGAAATCACTCCCCGCACCCTGCCATCACTCTCCATCTGTGGAAAAACTGTCTTCCATGAAACCAGTCCTTGTGCCAAGAAGATTGGGGACTGCTGTTTTAACATACATATGATAACAATAAAATTCCTATTCAGCAAGGAAAAGAGTTGGGACAATGTTTGGGGAAAAAAAAAGCCAGACGCCACCTTTTTTCCCCTTAATAACCAAATACATATCCATAAATGTTCTCAAGCAGTATCAGTGAACTTTTTCTGTGAAAGGCTAAATAGTAAATATTTAGGCTTTGTGGACCATATGGTCTCAATCACAATTAACTCAACTCTACCATTATAGTGTTAAAGCCCCCATAGATAATACGTAAATGAATGAGCATAGCTGTGTTCCAATAAAATTGTTTATAAAAACAGGGTTACATTTGGCCCACAGACATAGTTTGCTAACCTGTAATCAAGGGTAAGATGGAAAAACTCTTTTATACTGGTGAAATAGGGGAAAGCCTTTCAAAAAATGTCACAAAACCCAGAAGTCATAAAAGCAAAGACTGGATACCTGACTACATAGAATCTTCAAGATTCTCTGCAATAAATATTTTGTATACAAAATTAAAAGACAAGTGAAGAATATATACAATATAGGCCAGGCACAGTGGCTCATGCCTGTAATCCCAGCACCTTGGGAGGCTAAGGTGAGAGGACTGTTGAGCCCAGGAGTTCAAAACCAGCCTGGGCAACACAGCAAGACCCGTCACTACAAAAATTAAATACAAAAAATTAGCCAAGCAGGTGGGGCGCACCTGTAGTCCCAGCTACTCAGGAGACTGAGGTGGAAAGATCACTTGAGCCTGGAATATCGAGCCATGATCCCACCACTGCACTCCAGTCCAGGCAAGAGAGTAAGACCCAATTTCAAAAAAAAAAAAAAATATATATATATATATATACACACACATGTATATACACACACACATACATACATAACAAAAATCCTATTAATTTACAAAGAACTCAGAAGAAAGGATCTAAACAAGAATGACCAATACTATGAAAAAATATTCGCTCTTTCATAATTAAAAGAAATTTACATCAAAACAAAAATTTTAAAAGATTTCTAGTACTCACTATTGGTGTATGGGAGTAAAAACTAACATACCTTTTTTGAAGAGCAATTTGACAGTACTTGTCAAACTCTAAAATCCACAGTATCTATCAAGTTTTAAAATATCCAAATTTGTAGTTTTAAAGTCTTTGAAATTAAAAAAAAAAAAAAAAAGGCCAAATCTGTGCAAAGTACAAATTCTACAAAACGCTATGTCCAAGAATATTTGGTGCAACATTTTTTGTAACAGAAAAAAACTGGAAAAACTGTTAAATTATGGTATATCTAAAAATACCCAAACATTTTTTTTTTAATGAGGTATATCTGCATGTACTGATAAGAAAAAAATCTTAAATGCGTATTACATGAAAAAATGGCAACTACACATAAAAAATCAGTACTTTTGTATAAAAAAGTCAACAGGGATTATCTTTGGATAGAAGGATTTTACTTTTAATGTTATGCTTTCTGCAATACTGTTGAGATTATCAAACAATGGGCAGCATTGCTTTCAACAACAAAAGGAATCAAATCAAAAATATTTATAAAGGGAAATAAAAATACAATGTGCTACAATGAGAAGTCAAACAAGAAGGCTGAAGAATAAATAGGATATGTAAGATAAAAAAGAGGTAGCTATAAGATCACACAGACTATCTGGAGCAATCAGATAAAACAGTAAGAGTGTTGGACCTATTAGTTAAACAAATTACCTTCATCACCAGGTGGAGCCTTTGCAGGCATCCTGTTTATAGTCCTTTGAGTTCGCGGTGCAGGTTTTGCTTTGTTTGCTTGTTTGGAGATGAGCTTTATAGGAATTCGTCTGCGAACATCAAGACCACCCAAGGATCCAGAACTATTAGTGCCTTGTAACTCATTGTCTATGTCAGGGAAAAAAAAAGTTGTAACTTCTTTTAGTTTTTCTTTTTAAAGATTATTCTGCCACAGGTATTAAAACAACATACCTAACATTATCAAGTTTAAAGATCTGGGTTCTGATTTTCAATATTACATTAAGTTTAACTGCTAATTTTATTTATTTTGGATCAACACTTAAGGCAATGCTTTTTAACCCTTTTTGAGATATGGAATCCTTTAAGAAACTGATAAAAGTTATAGGACCTCTCCCTAGAAAAGTGAATAAAATTTTTCATATAATTCCAGAGAAGTTTACAGAAACATGAAACCATTCATGAACCCAAGAACCATTGTCTTGAACTACAAGAGATTTTGTTTAAAGAAAAAGACTAAGGAGAAAAAGAAAGAAAACCATTCCTATCCCCATGTCTGATCATCAAGCATGCAGATAATAAACTTAGTAAACTGAACTTACTAACACTGATGAAGGCAAAATTAAATAATGCATTTGAAAATGAAGTTAAGAAATGTGATTATTCCTTAAGTGTAAGAGAGTTATTCTAAAAATCATTCAGAATTACAGTAAAAATCATTACACCATTTAGTAGTAAAAACATGCAATAATGTATTGGGCTATAACATATGACTGAGTTCTTAGTCGGCCCTGCAATGGAAAATTATAATTGAAGAGGATGCAAAGTTCCTGTACTACAACTAGGCCTAAACAACTGTCACCTTCTAGTCCCTGGAGTCTCTGCTTGTTATTGTCTATAGAATTAATTCTTGTCCCATGAGTAACAGGAGTATTATTTCATAGAACTGACCCCATCTAAAGCTTAACAGTTACCTTTTTTCAAATAGATGAAAAGATATAATACAGAAAATACTTAACTTGACCTACTAACAAAAAGGAAAATGCTTAAAATAGGAAATACAAATAACATATTTTTTAATTTATTGTGTTTTAAACATGACAAGTTATTGAACAAGGTTGTATAACTGCCCCTGCAGGAAATATTACAGTCCAGATAGATAGCCAAACCGTCCACATTAAATTCAGCAAAGCCAAATTTGGAAGTAGTAAGCTAGTACTAATGGCCTCTAAGGCTACTAGGATTACAGACACACACCAAGTTCACATTCATTTGCACTTTTTCTGAACAATATATCTAACAAAATTAAAAATGGGTCCTTAACAATTATTTGAAGTATCTTTCAGTCTACTTACTACTCTTATAACAGCTAATCCTCAAACAAGGGGAGGGCAGAATTACACGGTTAGCTAGAATCTTGAATTGGGGTAAACCCAGCTTGATTAGCTTTCAACGCTTCACTAAATAGACTCACGAGCTGATTAATGTATTTGATCTGCTTTCATTGTAGTTGCTTATGTACGTAAAAGTAATTACAAGCAATGCACTGGCCAGAAGAAACATGAATGACTTTTTTTCTTGCTCAAAAAGTATTCCTGACATTCCAATCAACTAAAAAGCAAGTCGTTGTAGACATATAATCAGTTCAATGCTGTCCCTCAAATACTAAACATTCAAATATCAAAATGGTTTAATCGTTTTACCTTTGTGAATAATGAAAATACCAACACCTCATCACAAGTCCTTTTCACATCATCCTGAACATTTGAGGTCTCTATTGTTGCTTGCACAGTCTACCACTTTCAAGAGCTGGCTGGCCCTTCTCACTTTGCTTCACAGATTGAAGTTCATGAGGTACAGCATTTAATAGTGGTAATGTTCTGGGGTTTTTTTGCGACTTTTTTGCTTTTTGTTGTTTTTAAATTAAGAATCAGAACATAAAGCACTATTTCCTTTTGAATACAGTAACAAATTATAAAGTTCTTAACAACAAAAATTTCTTAGATATTACATAGAAAATGACTAAGGACTACTGGCCACTTAAGATAAATTCACTTTAAAAAGGCACAACACTTCCGTATTATATAGTTTAAAAAAGATTGGGGATTTTTATCCTGAATAAAAGGAACCAACAAATATTTTACAAAATCTGGGATCTTTTACAAAATCTGGGATAGAGTTACAGAAGTGCTAATTCTTAGAATGACCAAAGAATAAATCTAGTGTTAATTGGGAGCCTCTTGGAGTAATTTTTCTGGCAAGATTCTATTAGAACACCTTCATTTTTACATTTGAATGTCAGTATCATCATAAAATGGGTCATTTTTGCATAATGTTCAAGGGTTTCATCAATTTCCCCAAGGAACTCTTAATCCTTTAATATTGAAATTATTATTTTGAGATGCCTATTCTGTCATGATTCTTCAATTATCTAGCTAAGTGGCATTTCCTCATTTGTCAAAGGCTTTGTGATTTAAACAATTATCAAATTTGTATTTACGAATTTCATGAAAACCAGAATCTTCTGCAAGGTTTATAATTTTATTTCACAATCAATGCATAGTATTTGATACTATCTTCTGATACTAAGCATCAAAGAGACTGATTCATTAAAAAAATAAAATAGGTAAGAATTGAGTATTAAGCAGAAGGGACATCTGAGCGGGAACTAATTTTTTAAGTGGTCAGCTCATTCGTATTTTCATGTTAGGATGAGTTTTACTTCCTTAGGCAATGTCTAAACTTCAAGAATTAAGATAATAAACACGCTTTACACCCACCCCTATTATGACTTCCTAACATAATAGCCTCTAAACTATGGCAGGAACTTGACTCACAATTCCAGTAGTGGGCTCAAATAAGAATTATTTTCCAAAAGTCGAATGTTTGCTATTCTACCATCAAAATCGCAGTTTCAACTCTATATAAATTCCCAAACACTGGAATTCTTTACAGGCTGGTGCTAGGCCGGCTTCTCCTCTGAACACACCCTTCTTAAGTGGTCTCACCTATACTCATGCTTTAAAATACCAGCTATAAATAAAGGTACTAACTTCCAAATACGTATTTTCAGTGCAGATCTTTTCTCTCATCTCCACTTGGCATCTCTCCTGTCTCAATAGTTATCTCACACCAGTAGTCCAAGACCAAACACTTGTTCCCAAATTCCCATCTCACTTCTATAAAAAAAGACTGTTTTCTGCTCCAAGTTTTCCTCAATTCAATAATGGACACTACCTAGTTGCTCAAACCAAAAACCTAGGTATTTCTCCTTTCTCTCACATTCGTTCAAACACCACCAAAGTATTTACTGAAGTTGCCCATTCTCCATTTTCACCAAACCAACCTTCCCTTCCCGTCTACTGCAACCAGCTATTTTCCATCATTCTTACCTCCCTCTCTTACACCATTTTCGATAGAACAGCCTATTATATTTTTTTAAAGAGACTGTGTTCCTCCTCTACTTCTGTTCAGTGGCTTCATATTCACTTAAAATTCAAACGTTTACCATGGCTTTCAATGACCTGAATAATGTGCCTGCTGCCCTCCTTTTCAATCTCACTTCAGGACTCTTACACTCTGGTTATTACTAGGCTGCAGCTGACTTCACTACATCTTCCTACCTCAGTGCCTTTACACTTGCTGGAAATGCTTTTCCTCTTGCTTTTTTCCCAGGGCCGGGATCTTCTTACCCATCAGATCTTAGCTTCCACAAAGACCATTCCTAACAACTCTCTCTGAAATTTCCCCCTATGAATCTCTCCACAGCACTGGTTTATTTTCTTCAAAACACTTATAATTCGCAAACATTTAAAAAACAAAAAATTTTTTAAAACAGAAGATACTGTCTGTGTTCCTCCGTGAAATATAAGTTCTATCACGGACCTGGTCCGTCTCGTTTACCATTCCATCTTCCATCTCCCGACCTACAGATATCTGTATCTGGCATAAACATACACTACATAATTACATAATCAAGCAGGTATCTGATGAGTGAGGACAACTCAATACTCAAGAAAAAGCCTTTTTTTCTCCATTTGTGATATGGTCGCTGTAAATGTATGGGGCACTTGTTAACTCCAAGAGCACGCATTCAATATCCGAGAATCACAAAGAAGCAAAAGCCAGAAAATACATAACAAAGGGTGGAGCTACTCTTACTTGGAGAGAAGTATGAGAATGCCTTATTTTAAGCTCCTCTTTGTAAATACCCTCAAATGATGAGTACGGACCTCAGTCGAAGCGCGGGGCATGCTTTTAGTTTAGGTAGAAAAGCTATGAGTTGGATTCCAAAAACTCTATCAGACGCCCTTCTTTCACCTCTCTAGTCCATAAAGGATCTGAGAGACGACAGGAGGTGACCACTGCAGCACCCGCCCAAAGCTGACTGAGACAGCAGGAAGTCTCCAACCTACTCTCGCCCGTCCACTCCCAGCGTAAAAAGGATTCCGCGATTCGGAGACCGCAATCTACCCGCCAGTCTCCATAACGTAGGCCAGAGCAGCTGGGCTGAATAAAACAGAGCCGGCGCTCTCCCTTCCCAAAGGCCTACATTGCCCACCGGTCCGGGTTCGGAGCTCAGAACGAGAGAAGGAGCGGTTGTTGCCGGCACGGAGGAGGTAGGTACCACACCAGAGGGTAGGCCAGGAAACGGCAGGCCCCTGCCAGGCACAGGAAGGCATATGTGAGATTTCTTCTCACTGCCACACCCTAGTGTTGTGGGGCGAGCGTAATCCCTTTTGCCTGCTGGGCAACCAGCCCCAGGCCGGCTAAGGGGGCATGGAAACGGGACCCCCACTGCCTCCGCCTCCTTACCAGTGTGATCCATGATTCGGCTCGCAGAGCACAGTGGGAGCGGAAGTCAACCGCGCCGGAGTCGCAGCGAGCGCGTGCGCACTGCCTTCCGGAGGCCGGGAGGCGGAAGTCCGAGCAGGTTGTCCTAGTTTTGGCCTGCAAAGACTTCCTTCTCTCGCCTGCGCTACCCAACTCCTGTGAGGGAGTCAGGCATAGTTCGAGCAGAAGCAGAAAGAGCGAGCGCGCGAAGAACTTCGGTATCGAGGTTGCTAAGGCTTCTCCTCATGTGCTTCAAGAGAAAGTAGCCTTTAACTGTGGAAAGGACACCAGGAGGACCGGGGAAGGGGAGAGCAGTGGTAAAAATGAGCGTGAGGCAGATAAACCGACTGCCCGCCCCCGCGGAGAGCTGCCTTCTGGGACTTGTAGTGCGCGGGGGCCTCGGAGCCGGCCGGCTGCGCAGGCTCGGCCGTTGGGCTGGCCCCACCCCGGCGGGCGGAGTAACGGTTTGGAATCCCCCGGGGTCAGCGAGCGCTTGGGTCCTCCGCCTGGTGTAGGAAAAGTGTAAACACATGCGCTTCGGCAGGCGTCCTCCAGTGGGAGGTTGCTCAGGGGTTGGCAGAGCTGTGAAACTCGCAGCTAAAAGGAAAGTCTCAAAGCTTATTGTCTAAATTTTGCTTTGTCGTGACCAGCTACCTAAACCCACGCAGAGGTGACTTGGTATATGCCCCGGTTCCCATCTCCTAAGTCTCTTAACAGTTGAAACACATTTATAATGCTTGACTGCCACTCACTTTCTAGGGAGAGCGCTTGTGACGCTACGAACCTCTTGAACACCTGAGGACTGGGCGCCAGGGCCTGATGGAGGGTGGAGAGCCAGTGCGGCGCAGCTGCCTCCTCTCACGGGGACACCTAGCAGGAATATGCAGAGTGGAGCTAAAGGGAGCAGATAGAAACAGAGAGGGGAAGAGCGCGCGAAGGCTTGGCCGGAAGGAGAGGTTAAAAAGGAAAGGCCTAAAATGAGGAAGAGAGTTACCGCAACAGGCAGTACCTAGTTCCAGTTCTTGGTCCCAGGAGTTCGTGATTGCTGCTGCTTTCATCTTCCTCAGCCAAAACAAAAGGAAAGTGCCAAGGGGCGATTCCTAGGACCTTCAGTGCAGTCTCCACCTCGTGGACTTGGCTCATTTGTGTCCACTCTTTTCTCCCACGTTTTACACTTGATGCTCTTGGATGAATAGAAAGGAACACAATTAAGGGAAAACACAAGCTTGGGAGTCAAGGGATTTGGGTTCTATTCTCGTTGTCCCTTGGTGACGACATCATTACCTTGGGTTATTCAAGCTTTCAGTGCCAGAGTTCCTATATCAATAAAAGATTATTACATTGACCTCTTAGAGAAATGTTTTCATGGTACTGAATTGCAAATAAAGTATGTGTAGCAATGTGTTATATCTTTGTAGTTGTACGCTGTTACCTGTGAATCATACTGTGGTGATCACTGTGATTTAAGTGCACCATGTTATTTGGTGATTATTTTCCTGAGATCTTGTAAAAGATTGTTCCACTATATATATGCAGCTTTATAAACAAGTTTTTAGGTACATTCACAACTAAGGACATTTGTGAATCAAAATTATCCCTGCTTTTTTTAAATGTAAAGTTCTGTATTGCTAAGTGGTTTTCAAGATGCTTTCAGTTTCTGGGATTATTGTTTTGGACATTGGGGCTTGCTTAACCTTTTTCCGATACCTCCCTATTTTTCTAAATACAGTGCTGATATAGTCGGGCTTTTTTCACCAATTTGGGTTTTTTTTTTTTTTTTTTTTTTTTTTTTTTAAGTTTTCACCTAGAAAGTACTTCTTTTGGCCGGGCGCGGTGGCTCAAGCCTGTAATCCCAGCACTTTGGGAGGCCGAGACGGGCGGATCACGAGGTCAGGAGATCGAGACCATCCTGGCTAACACGGTGAAACCCAGTCTCTACTAAAAAATACAAAAAAAAAAAAAAAAAAAAAAAAAACTAGCCGGGCGTGGTGGTGGCGCCTGTAGTCCCAGCTACTCGGGAGGCTGAGGCAGGAGAATGGCGTAAACCCGGGAGGCGGAGCTTGCAGTGAGCTGAGATCCGGCAACTGCACTCCAGCCTGGGTGACAGAGCCAGACTCCGTCTCAAAAAAAAAAAAAAAAAAAAGAAAGTACTTCTTTTTCATACCAAAAAATTTTTTTTTGAGATGGGGTGGCCCAAACTGGAGTACAATGGCACAATCATAGCTCACTGCATCCTTGGACTCCTGGGCTCAAGGGATCCTTATGCCTCAGCCTGCGGAGTAGCTGGGACTACAGATGCTCATCACCACCACTGGCTTTGATTTTTTTTTTTGTTCTATCATACTTAGCCTATCAGCTAACGGCTAACGTTCAGATTCATGCAGATCCAGGTTCAGAATAGTATTAGTAATGTCTGCTGATGCTAATATTTAAATAATTAGAATTAAAAGTGTTCCTATTGTATTTTATATAATTTAACCTGTACGTCAGAAGTTTTGTTGGCATTTTATGGTGCATCAAGTTATGAAAATTCACTGAGAGAAGATGTACTTATTTTAGATCTGATAAAATGTTAAACATTTGTTTGATTTTATTTGGCATCTGTTACTTTCAGGCATTGCTTTAGTATCTGTGGTCTGTATTTACCCCCTT